>NC_092164.1:87500-117577 GCF_045791955.1 Oncorhynchus clarkii lewisi
GGACAGCAGTAGTGACAGGGACATTGTAATGATATTGGCAGCAGAGGTGGACAGTAGGTAAGAGTTATCCATTAGAGAGAGGGGGAAGTGAGTACGGAGTAATCAGTGGCGTTTAACATGGTAACAGTGTTAATGTCTGTGGCTTGTACTCTCACTGGCCCCAGCCCCTCTGCACTAACGTCTGCTGGGCGGTGTAATTATCAGCACACACACACACAATTATTGGCAGCCAAGCCCATGCTCCACCACCAGCCATCATAACAAATTAGAGCTGACTGCTGGCTGCATAAATATCGACTTCCCATTTTCCTCCTGTTCTCATTACTCTCCACAAGCACCTTTTAATTACTGGCCCCTACACCAAACATCTCTAGCTATGGATCCACCAGTTTCCCTTTTACACACACCAAGCATGCACACACACACACAGATGCATGCACGCACCTCACACACACAGATGCATGCACCACACACACACAGATGCATGCACCACACACACACAGATGCATGCACCACACACACAGATGCATGCACGCACCACACACACAGATGCATGCACGCACCACACACACACAGATGCACGCAACGCACCACACACACACACGCTCATCTCCTCCTCTCTCCCCTTCCGTCAGTCGGCTAATGCATTTATTGTTATTCATGTACCTATTTATTTGTGTATTTGGGAGGCATGTATCCCCGTCGGGTGGAGCGACCAGGGGAACAGATTACAGAAGGGGTCAATATTATCTCAATTAACCCGGGACGCTCGGCTCGGCTTGGCAGAGCTCGCCAGACATTTGTCTCCCGTCGTCGCTGCCTATCGATAGGATAGTACTTCCTCGGCCATTCCTTAAGTGGCTGTTCAGTGTTCACTACGTCCCTCTACTGTACACTACTGCAGCTCACATGCAGCATGGTGCTCCTGCAGCCTCATGCTGAGTGTCCCATGGTCTGTGACGTGATGTGTACAGACCTGTCTCTGGGATGTTTATGAGATAAGTCACATTGCATGACCTGAGTCGATCATGTACTTGATATGTGTGTACTAATACTTGATGTATGCTGAATTAAACTGGTTATCCCTCAGATCTTCACTACGTCAACCACGACACAAAGACAGACATCTGAGTGTCTTAATTAAAGTATTAAAGTATCTACTGTTGGATTGTATGCATTTCATTTAGCTAGGTATAGAAGGTCAGTAGCTACTAGCTAGGTATAGAAGGCCAGTAGCTACTAGCTAGGTATAGAAGGTCAGTAGCTACTAGCTAGGTATAGAAGGCCAGTAGCTACTAGCTAGGTATAGAAGGTCAGTAGCTACTAGCTAGGTATAGAAGGTCAGTCGCTACTAGCTAGGTATAGAAGGTCAGTAGCTACTAGCTAGGTATAGAAGGTCAGTAGCTACTAGCTAGGTATAGAAGGTCAGTAGCTACTAGCTAGGTATAGAAGGCCAGTAGCTACTAGCTAGGTATAGAAGGTCAGTAGCTACTAGCTAGGTATAGAAGGTCAGTAGCTACTAGCTAGGTATAGAAGGCCAGTAGCTACTAGCTAGGTATAGAAGGTCAGTAGCTACTAGCTAGGTATAGAAGGCCAGTAGCTACTAGCTAGGTATAGAAGGTCAGTAGCTACTAGCTAGGTATAGAAGGCCAGTAGCTACTAGCTAGGTATAGAAGGTCAGTAGCTACTAGCTAGGTATAGAAGGCCAGTAGCTACTAGCTAGGTATAGAAGGTCAGTAGCTACTAGCTAGGTATAGAAGGCCAGTAGCTACTAGCTAGGTATAGAAGGTCAGTAGCTACTAGCTAGGTATAGAAGGTCAGTAGCTACTAGCTAGGTATAGAAGGTCAGTAGCTACTAGCTAGGTATAGAAGGTCAGTAGCTACTAGCTAGGTATAGAAGGTCAGTAGCTACTAGCTAGGTATAGAAGGTCAGTAGCTACTAGCTAGGTATAGAAGGTCAGTCGCTACCAGCTAGGTATAGAAGGTCAGTAGCTACTAGCTAGGTATAGAAGGTCAGTAGCTACTAGCTAGGTATAGAAGGCCAGTAGCTACTAGCTAGGTATAGAAGGCCAGTAGCTACTAGCTAGGTATAGAAGGCCAGTAGCTACTAGCTAGGTATAGAAGGCCAGTAGCTACTAGCTAGGTATAGAAGGCCAGTAGCACTGTGTCCAGGCTTTGGCTGGTGGCTGAATCTGAATCCATCTGGATGGATGAAACAAGTCTATCCCTGGCCCCGTGGTCTCTCCCTGGCCCCGTGGTCTCTCCCTGGCCCTGTGGTCTCTCCGTGGTCCTTCCCTGGCCCCGTGGTCTCTCCCGGGCCCTGTGGTCTCTCCCGGGCCCTGTGGTCTCTCCCGGGCCCCGTGGTCTCTCCCGGGCCCCGTGGTCTCTCCCTGGCCCCGTGGTCTCTCCCTGGCCCCGTGGTCTCTCCCTGGCCCCGTGGTCTCTCCCTGGCCCCGTGGTCTCTCCCTGGCCCCGTGGTCTCTCCACTGAGTAATAGATGCAGAAATGTAATTTAGCAAGTGACTGATTTAATGATCCAGGGGGTAATTAATGGACTGATTATCTTAATGTTAAATATGGCCAGCAGCAATTACACTGACCTCCCGCCTGTCATGGTCTGGTACCTCTCCCTTCTCTCGCCTTCCAATTAGGTCCTGTTCTGTTTGGGGGAAGCAAGGGAGGGAGAGATGTGGGCATTAGTGTTAGGTCCTGTTTGAGGGATGGAGGAGGCATGGAGGGAGGAATGGAGAGAGAAAGGGAGAGGGAGAGAGAAAGGGAGGGAGGAATGGAGATGGAGAGAGAGAGAGGGAGAGAAAGGGATGGAGAGAGAGAGAGAGAGAGGGAGGGTTGGAGGGAGAAAGAGAGGGAGGGTTGGAGGGACAGCGAGAGGGGGAGGAATGGAGAGAAAGAGAGGGAGGGTTGGAGGGAGAGAGAAAGATGATTACAAAAAGATAATTACTTGACACATTGGAAAGAATTTACAAAAAAACAGAGCAAACTAGAATGCTATTTGGCCCTAAACAGAGAGTACACAGCGGCAGAATACCTGACCACTGTGACTGACCCAAAATTAAGGAAAGCTTTGACTATGTACAGACTCAGTGAGCATAGCCTTGCTATTGAGAAAGGCCGCCGTAGGTAGACATGGCTCTCAAGAGAAGACAGGCTATGTGCACACTGCCCACAAAATGAGGTGGAAACTGAGCTGCACTTCCTAACCTCCTGCCCAATGTATGACCATATTAGAGAGACATATTTCCCTCAGATTACACAGATCCACAAAGAATTCGAAAACAAATCCAATTTTGATAAACTCCCATATCTACTGGGTGAAATTCCACAGTGTGCCATCACAGCAGCAAGACATGTGACCTGTTGCCACGAGAAAAGGGCAACCAGTGAAGAACAAACACCATTGTAAATACAACCCATATTTATGCTTATTTATTTTATCTTGTGTCCTTTAACCATTTGTACATTGTTAAAACACTGTATATATATAATATGACATTTGGATTGTCTTTATTGTTTTAAACTTCTGTATGTGTAATGTTTACTGTTCATTTTTATTGTTTATTTCACTTTATATATTCACTTTATATATTATCTACCTCACTTGCTTTGGCAATGTTAACACATGTTTCCCATGTCAATAAAGCCCTTGAATTTAATTGAATTGAAAGAGATGACGGTTTGGAGGGAGAAGCAGTGCATTGGCATGGGAGTATTACACACATTTTTCCTCCTCTTCTCTCTGCTCTGTCCCGTTTGGAGCGGAGGGAGGAACCATCTTTGGAGAGATCACACGTAGCTTAGCGCCGCTCGCTGTAGCCTCCATACAGATCTGATAAGAGATGTGACATGATAGGCCTCCCCTGCTGTCCTGCTCTCTCTTCAGACCAATGAGCTTTCCTCAGCCCTCCTCCCTCTCCAAGCTTCTCTCTCTTCAGACCAATGAGCTTTACTCAGCCCTCCTCCCTCGCCAAGCTTCTCTCTCCTCTCTCTCTCTCTCTCTCTCTCTCTCTCTCTCTCTCTCTCTCTCTCTCTCTCTCTCTCTCTCTCTCTCTCTCTCTCGCGCTCTCTCGCGCTCTCTCTCTCTCTCTTCAGACCAATGAGCTTTACTCAGCCCTCCTCCCTCGCCAAGCTTCTCTCTCCTCTCTCTCTCTCCTCTCTCCTCTCTCTCTCTCTCTCTCTCTCTCTCTTCAGACCAATGAGCTTTACTCAGCCCTCCTCCCTCGCCAAGCTTCTCTCTCCTCTCTCTCCTCTCTCTCTCTCCTCTCTCTCTCTCTCTCTCTCTCTCTCGCTCTCTCGCTCTCTCGCTCTCTCTCGCTCTCTCTCTCTCTCTCTCTCTCTCTCTCTCTCTCTCTCTCTTCAGACCAATGAGCTTTACTCAGCCCTCCTCCCTCTCCAAGCTTCTCTCTCTGTCTGTTGGTCACTGGGGCCAGGACTCTCTGTTCATGATGTAGAGATGCTATAGTGAATGTTGTAAATAGTGAAATAAGGGAGTGTTTTGAGAAGGCTGCCAGAATAGTCAGAAGAGATGAAAGTGATGGTGAACCCGGTGCAGTGTGTCTGACTCCAGGGTACCAGCCAGCACTGCTCTGCTGTAGCCATAGGCTGCTGTCCTCTAGAGTTCCCTTGACACAATGTGGCAAAAGGCCCCCAAAAACACCAAAATCATCAACCTTCTCTAAACGTTCACTTGAACATCTCGCTGCCCGCAGTTAACCATTATCACCTCTGATGGCTACAGCTCCTGGTAGGCTGTGTTTGGTCTGGTCCGGTGACCCCCCCCCCCCCCCCCCCCCCCCATCTGATGGCTACAGCTCCTGGTAGGCTGTGTTTGGTCTGGTCCGGTAACCCCCCCTATCTGATGGCTACAGCTCCTGGTAGGCTGTGTTTGGTCTGGCCCGGTAACCCCCCCTATCTGATGGCTACAGCTCCTGGTAGGCTGTGTTTGGTCTGGTCCGGCGACCCCCCCCTCTATCTGATGGCTACAGCTCCTGGTAGGCTGTGTTTGGTCTGGTCCGGTAACCCCCCCTATCTGATGGCTACAGCTCCTGGTAGGCTGTGTTTGGTCTGGTCCGGCGACCCCCCCTCTATCTGATGGCTACAGCCCCGGTGACGCCCCCTATCTGATGGTCAGTGCTGAGGGCCGGGTCAAGGGCTGCTGAAACTGGGAACAATGACTACTACAGTAGTAACCCGTAGGCCTGGCACTGCTGTGCTGGTGTGGCACCACTAACTCATTATTATCATCAAGCAACTCTCTCATTGTGTTAATGATGTGATGGCTGCCATGGATACCACACCAGAGGCCTGGGCCGTGAGTCTGGAGGGCCGTTAGCTGCCTGTTTGACGGAGGCGTTAGCAGGCCTGAGCAAGCAGTAGTGACAGCTCCTCTCATCCAGCCTGCCGGTGACTTTGTGGGATTGTGGCGTTCCTTTGGCGGCCATGTCGCCATCACTCGACACGACCCCCGACACGCAAACACACGCTGACGTTTGGCAGCCTGT
This sequence comes from Oncorhynchus clarkii lewisi, assembly GCF_045791955.1. NCBI lineage: Eukaryota > Metazoa > Chordata > Actinopteri > Salmoniformes > Salmonidae > Oncorhynchus > Oncorhynchus clarkii. The sequence goes on from NC_092164.1 coordinate 93,017, forward strand.
CATAGTGGCTGATTGTCTTGACCAGCGCATCAACACGCCTTTGCACGGCCCATCCTCCTGCTCGCAGTTGACCTTTGTTAGCTTCACCCTCTGACTGTTGGGGTCAATGTGTTTGTTTCAGTCTACAGTTGACCTTTGTTAGCTTCACCCTCTGACTGTTGGGGTCAATGTGTTTGTTTCAGTCTACAGTTGACCTTTGTTAGCTTCACCCTGTGACTGTTGGGGTCAATGTGTTTGTTTCAGTCTACAGTTGACCTTTGTTAGCTTCACCCTCTGACTGTTGGGGTCAATGTGTTTGTTTCAGTCTACAGTTGAACTGGAGAGGGTAACTGAAAGGATTGAAGTGTTGGATAGACTGACTGGTTACCTAGCTTTGTGAAGTGGGCGGGGAGGGGGAAGTAATTGGTGGTGGACAATAATGGGACAAGGAAAGGGGGAGGGGATGCTAGGAGGCCTCACCTTAATTAGACAGCTGAAGGATGGAGGGAACGAGAGAAAAGAGGAGAGGGAAACAGCCAGCCATCCCAGGCACGCCATCATTCCACAGACACACGACCAGCTCCTCAGCGCCCAGCCCTACGACACACTTCACGTCAGCCTGCCTCATGACAAATGTCCAGCTAGTAATAATTCAACAGAAGGCCCAGCGTGCCTCACGGAGGGCAGAGAGAACAGAGATAAGCCTTTATGGGAATAGATTAGTCTTGTTCCCCTAAGAAAGGGCAGCGGTAACACATTTAAAATTAGACCAGACAGGGCTTTTAATCTGGACCGGGGTGCAGGTGTGGGAGGGTGAGGCCCACCCTCCAGAAAGCGGTGGGATTGGGCCCCAGGGACCAGAGGGGACAGGGGCCCACACAGGATAATTATCCCCCAGGGTAGAGGTGTGCTGGGGCTCTCCTCGGTGTCTGTGTGCGTTTGCTTGGATGTGTGTGTGCACACTTTCAAGTCTTTGTGCGTGCACTTTTGTGCGTGCTGCCTGTGAGTGCTGTCCCAGACGAAGAGCTGTAGATAGCCTGGGTCTTGGTGAGGTCTGTTTATTCTGTTAGTTAACTAGCTGGTCCTTCTCTCTTGGTGAGGTCTGTTTAATCTGTTAGTTAACTAGCTGGTCCTTCTCTCTTGGTGAGGTCTGTTTATTCTGTTAGTTAACTAGCTGGTCCTTCTCTCTTGGTGAGGTCTGTTTAATCTGTTAGTTAACTAGCTGGTCCTTCCCTCCACCCCACAGCATCATCTTTATCCCGCTGATAGGAGCCAGCCATTCCATGCATTTTTTTTAATCTCTCTCTCTCTCTCTCTCACACCCACACACACACACACACACACACACACACACACACACACACACTTATCTGACAGGCAGGGACCACAGCGTAAACGTTGAAAATAATTGGCTTCCTACATTGTAATTCCTCTGTAAAAAGGGAGCTGCCCTTGATTAAATTAGACCCTGATAGACATTCATTTTTACATGACTGGCTGCTTACTATCTCCCCGTAATCCTGTCCCCAACTAGGTTAACAAGGCTTCCAATTTACTATTGACATTAAACTGGCTGACGAGCCAATCAGAGAGCCATTCATCCCAGGCTGATGCAGTCGTCGTGAGGAGGGATGCTAATAAGGGAAGACTAAGGGTCTATTATTTATGGCTGACTCATCAGATGATCTGGTCAACGAGATGACCTCATCTAGGGTTTCATCCCCCAATTTAATAATGAAGAAATGCATAATAATGTGTGTCTGGCTGTGAGTCTCTCTCTCCATCTGTCTGTCTCCCTCTCTCTCCCTCTGTCTCTCTCTCTCCCTCTGTCTGTCTCTCTCTCTCCCTGTGTCTGTGTCTCTCTCTCTCTCCCTCGGTCTGTCTCTTTATTTCCCTCTCTCTCCCTCTCTTTCCCTCTGTCTGTGTCTCTCTCTCCCTCTCTTTCCCTCTGTCTGTGTCTCTCTCTCTGTCTGTGACTCTCTCTCGCTCTTTCCATCTGTCTGTCTCTCTCTCTGTGACTCTCTCCTTCTTTCCATCTGTCTGTCTCTCTCCCCCTCTCTCCCTCTGTCTGTCTCTTTCTCTCTCTCCCTGTCTGTGTCTGTCTTTCTCTCCCTCGGTCTGCCTCCATCTCCCTCCCTCTCTCTCCCTTGCTCTGTCTGTCTCTCTCGCTCTCTCCTTCTGTCTGTCTCTCTCTCCATCTGTCTGTCTTTCTCTCTCCCTCCATCTGTCTGTCTTTCTCTCTCCCTCTGTCTGTCTCTCTCTCTCTCTCTCCCTTTGTCTGTCTCTCTCTCTCTCTCTCCCTTTGTCTGTCTCTCTCTCTGTCTTGCTCGATCCCTCTCTGTCCCTCTGTCTGTGTGTCTCTCTCTCTCCCTCTCTCTCCCATTGTCTCTGTCTCTCTCTCCCACTGTCTGTGTCTGTGTCTGTCTCTTTATTTCCCTCTCTCTCCCTCTCTTTCCCTCTGTCTCTCTCTCTCTGTCTGTCTCTCTCTCTGTCTGTGACTCTCTCTGTCTCTCTCTCTCTCTCTCTCTCTCTCCTTCTGTCTGTCTCTCTCTGTCTCTCCCTCTGTCTGTGTCTGTCTTTCTCTCCCTCGGTCTGCCTCCATCTCCCTCTGTCTGTCTCTGTCTGTGTCTCTCTCTCCATCTGTCTCTCTCTCTCCCTCCATCTGTCTGTCTTTCTCTCTCCCTCTGTCTGTCTCTCTCTCTCTCTCTCCCTTTGTCTGTCTCTCTCTTTCTCTCCCTCTGTCTTGCTCGATCCCTCTGTCTGTGTGTCTCTCTCTCTCCCTCTCTCTCCCATTGTCTCTGTCTCTCTCTCCCACTGTCTGTGTCTGTCTCTCGCTCTCCCTCTGTCTGTCTCTCTCTCTCTCCCTCTGTCTCTCTTTCTCTCCCTCTCTCTCCCTCTGTCTGTGTGTCTCTCTCTCCCTCTCTCTCCCATTGTCTCTGTCTCTCTCTCCCCCTGTCTGTGTCTGTCTCTCTCTCTGTCTCTCTCTCTCCCTCTGTCTGTCTCTCTCTCTCCCTCTGTCTCGCTCTCTCCCTCTCTCTCGCTCTCTCCCTCTCTCTCCCTGTGTCTCGCTCTCTCCCTCTCTCTCCCTCTGTCTGTGTGTCTGTCTCTCTCTCTCCCTCTGTGTGTGTCTCTCTCTCCCTCTGTGTCTCGCTCTCTCCCTCTCTCCCTCTGTCTGTGTGTCTGTCTCTCTCTCTCCCTCTGCTCTCCCTCTGTGTCTCGCTCTCTCCCTCTCTCTCCCTCTGTCTGTGTGTCTCTCTCTCTCCTTCTGTGTCTCTCTCTCCCTGTGTCTCGCTCTCTCCCTCTCTCTCCCTCTGTCTGTGTGTCTGTCTCTCTCTCTCCCTCTGTGTGTGTCTCTCTCTCCCTCTGTGTCTCGCTCTCTCCCTCTCTCTCCCTCTGTCTGTGTGTCTGTCTCTCTCTCTCCCTCTGTGTGTCTCTCTCTCCCTCTGTGTCTCGCTCTCTCCCTCTCTCTCCCTCTGTCTGTGTCTCTCTCTCTCCTTCTGTGTCTCTCTCTCCCTGTGTCTCGCTCTCTCCCTCTCTCTCCCTCTGTCTGTGTGTCTGTCTCTCTCTCTCCCTCTGTGTGTGTCTCTCTCTCCCTCTGTGTCTCGCTCTCTCCCTCTCTCTCCCTCTATCTGTGTGTCTCTCTCTCCCTCTGTCTGTGTGTCTGTCTCTCACTCTGTGTCTGTATTACCTCTCTCATGTTCCCATTCCTGAAGCACAGATTAGTCTGTATATGGATAATAAGTGAAGTGGTAGGTAGCTAGGCCTTTCTGTAATTGCCGTATTTGTCCGCAAATTCTTTTGTCTGCGAGTTCTCCTTGTTGTCTTGGTAATGTGTTCAGACTGAATTGGTTCACTGTTAGTACAGACCTTGGCTGGTAAACATTTTAAACAGACCATAACAGATCTAGCAGGGGCTAATTGAGAAGAGATGTCTTATTTACTGCCAATTGAATCGAATAATCCCACAGTTTGATGGTTTGGAAATGAGATGAAGTGAATTCAGTGTGAAACGTAGACAGGCTGTATCTATCTGTGTGTGTAATGTATCTATCTGATTGTGTAATGTAATCTGTGTGTTTAATGTATCTATTGTTTGTTTCATTTGATTGTCCCATAAAGCTTGCTGTCTACATGCAGTCCTATGTGCTGTCCTTAACTTAGTTGAAAAATATTAATACTTGGAAATAAAACGATCCTCTGTGATTTAAAACAGTTGAATCTGAGCCGTAATGGCGGGACTGTGTCTGGGAGGGTGATGATATGTGATTTAAAACAGTTGAATCTGAGCCGTAATGGTGGGACTGTTTCTGGGAGGGTGATGATATGTGATTTAAAACAGTTGAATCTGAGCCGTAATGAAGTGACTGTGTCTGGGAGGGTGATGATATGTGATTTAAAACAGTTGAATCTGAGCCGTAATGAAGTGACTGTGTCTGGGAGGGTGATGATATGTGATTTAAAACAGTTGAATCTGAGCCGTAATGGCAGGACTGTGTCTGGGAGGGTGATGATATGTGATTTAAAACAGTTGAATCTGAGCCGTAATGAAGTGACTGTTTCTGGGAGGGTGATGATATGTGATTTAAAACAGTTGAATCTGAGTCGTAATGAAGTGACTGTGTCTGGGAGGGTGATGATATGTGATTTAAAACAGTTGAATCTGAGCCGTAATGACGGGACTGTTTCTGGGAGGGTGATGATATGTGATTTAAAACAGTTGAATCTGAGCCGTAATGGTGGGACTGTTTCTGGGAGGGTGATGATATGTGATTTAAAACAGTTGAATCTGAGCCGTAATGAAGTGACTGTTTCTGGGAGGGTGATGATATGTGATTTAAAACAGTTGAATCTGAGCCGTAATGAAGTGACTGTTTCTGGGAGGGTGATGATATGTGATTTAAAACAGTTGAATCTGAGTCGTAATGAAGTGACTGTGTCTGGGAGGGTGATGATATGTGATTTAAAACAGTTGAATCTGAGCCGTAATGACGGGACTGTTTCTGGGAGGGTGATGATATGTGATTTAAAACAGTTGAATCTGAGCCGTAATGGTGGGACTGTTTCTGGGAGGGTGATGATATGTGATTTAAAACAGTTGAATCTGAGCCGTAATGAAGTGACTGTTTCTGGGAGGGTGATGATATGTGATTTAAAACAGTTGAATCTGAGCCGTAATGAAGTGACTGTTTCTGGGAGGGTGATGATATGTGATTTAAAACAGTTGAATCTGAGCCGTAATGGTGGGACTGTTTCTGGGAGGGTGATGATATGTGATTTAAAACAGTTGAATCTGAGCCGTAATGAAGTGACTGTTTCTGGGAGGGTGATGATATGTGATTTAAAACAGTTGAATCTGAGCCGTAATGGCGGGACTGTGTCTGGGAGGGTGACGATATGTGATTTAAAACAGTTGAATCTGAGCCGTAATGAAGTGACTGTTTCTGGGAGGGTGATGATATGTGATTTAAAACAGTTGAATCTGAGCCGTAATGGTGGGACTGTTTCTGGGAGGGTGATGATATGTGATTTAAAACAGTTGAATCTGAGCCGTAATGAAGGGACTGTTTCTGGGAGGGTGATGATATGTGATTTAAAACAGTTGAATCTGAGTCGTAATGAAGTGACTGTTTCTGGGAGGGTGATGATATGTGATTTAAAACAGTTGAATCTGAGCCGTAATGGTGGGACTGTGTCTGGGAGGGTGATGATATGTGATTTAGAACAGTTGAATCTGAGCCGTAATGAAGGGACTGTTTCTGGGAGGGTGATGATATGTGATTTAAAACAGTTGAATCTGAGCCGTAATGAAGGGACTGTTTCTGGGAGGGTGATGATATGTGATTTAAAACAGTTGAATCTGAGCCGTAATGGTGGGACTGTTTCTGGGAGGGTGATGATATGTGATTTAAAACAGTTGAATCTGAGCCGTAATGAAGTAACTGTTTCTGGGAGGGTGACGATATGTGATTTAAAACAGTTGAATCTGAGCCGTAATGAAGTGACTGTGTCTGGGAGGGTGATGATATGTGATTTAAAACAGTTGAATCTGAGCCGTAATGGTGGGACTGTTTCTGGGAGGGTGATGATATGTGATTTAAAACAGTTGAATCTGAGCCGTAATGAAGTGACTGTTTCTGGGAGGGTGATGATATGTGATTTAAAACAGTTGAATCTGAGCCGTAATGAAGTGACTGTGTCTGGGAGGGTGATGATATGTGATTTAAAACAGTTGAATATGAGCCGTAATGGTGGGACTGTGTCTGGGAGGGTGATGATATGTGATTTAAAACAGTTGAATCTGAGCCGTAATGAAGTGACTGTTTCTGGGAGGGTGATGATATGTGATTTAAAACAGTTGAATCTGAGCCGTAATGAAGTGACTGTTTCTGGGAGGGTGATGATATGTGATTTAAAACAGTTGAATCTGAGCCGTAATGAAGTGACTGTTTCTGGGAGGGTGACGATATGTGATTTAAAACAGTTGAATCTGAGCCGTAATTGCGGGACTGTGTCTGGGAGGGTGATGATATGTGATTTAAAACAGTTGAATCTGAGCCGTAATGGCGGGACTGTGTCTGGGAGGGTGATGATATGTGATTTAAAACAGTTGAATCTGAGCCGTAATGGCGGGACTGTGTCTGGGAGGGTGATGATATGTGATTTAAAACAGTTGAATCTGAGCCGTAATGGCGGGACTGTGTCTGGGAGGGTGATGATATGTGATTTAAAACAGTTGAATCTGAGCCGTAATGGTGGGACTGTTTCTGGGAGGGTGATGATATGTGATTTAAAACAGTTGAATCTGAGCCGTAATGGTGGGACTGTGTCTGGGAGGGGGAGGATATGTGATTTAAAACAGTTGAATCTGAGCCGTAATGAAGTGACTGTGTCTGGGAGGGTGATGATATGTGATTTAAAACAGTTGAATCTGAGCCGTAATGACGTGACTGTGTCTGGGAGGGTGATGATATGTGATTTAAAACAGTTGAATCTGAGCCGTAATGGTGGGACTGTGTCTGGGAGGGGGAGGATATGCACCATTGGAGCTGTGGAACTGTTCTGTTTCAGCCAGGTCCCCTGTGAGAAGCTTCAGAAAAGGGGTACAAATGTCTGTTAAAACACCTTCTAATCCCACTCATCTGCATCGGGGCTAATATGAACAGAAATGTCAATGGGTCTGGACTCTCTCAGGACTTCCTGGTCGGGTCACAAGGTAGGTAGGCAGCCAGGTTTGTGCTCAGCCAGACACTGTCCCTCTCCCCCTACACACTCTCCCCTTTCCCTTACCTCTCTCTCCTTCCCCCCTACCTCTCTCTCTATCCCTACCGCCCTTTCTCCCTTCTCTCCCTCTTGACCTTTCCCCTCTTATCTGCTCTTCATGCCACTACTGGAGCGTGCTCTGTCTCCCTCTACCTCTCTCTCCTCCTCCCTCCCTCCCTCCTTTCCTCTCTCTCCTCCTCCCTCCCTCCTTTCCTCTCTCTCCTTTCCTCCCTCTCCTCCTCCCTCCCTCCTTTCCTCCCTCTCCTCCTCCCTCCCTCCTTTCTTCCCTCCCTCCTTTCCTCCCTCCCTCCTTTCCTCCCTCCCTCCTTTCCTCCCTCCTTTCCTCCCTCCCTCCTTTCCTCCCTCCCTCCTTTCCTCTCTCTCCTCCTCCCTCCCTCCTTTCCTCTTTCTCCTCCTCCCTTTCCTCTTTCTCCTCCTCCCTCCCTCCTTCTCCTCCTCCCTCCCTCCTTTCCTCCCTCTCCTCCTCCCTCCCTCCTTTCCTCCCTCTCCTCCTCCCTCCCTCCTTTCCTCCCTCTCCTCCTCCCTCCCTCCTTTCCTCCCTCCCTCCTTCCCTCCCTCCCTCCTTTCCTCTCTCCTCCTTCCCCTCCCTCTCTCTCTCTCCTCCCTCCTTTCCTCTCTCCTCCTCCCTCCCTCCTTTCCTCTCTCCTCCTCCCTCCCTCCTTTCCTCTCTCTCTGCTCTTCATGCCACTACTGGAGCATTGTGATTCAGCTGAGGGCACTTCCCATCAGCTTTGCCCATTTTCCCCCAGCCAGCCAATCAGAGAGCAGTATCAAGCCAGGCAAAGGCTCAGTAACAGAGACACTAATCTGTTCATCATAAAAAAGAGCTGAGTTTAATTATCTGTGACTATCCAAGGGCAGCTAACGACCAAAGTGTAATTGATTTCAGACCCCTTGTTTTTTGGGGGGGGGGGGGGGGGTCTAGGGTATTTTTACCTTGTAAGACAATAGTATCTATCTGCTTTCTATTTTACAGCTATTCTGTCTGTCTGCCTCTTCTTTCTGTGGTACCATGTGTACCTTGTTCCCTCTTCCCTCTCTGTATGTGTTGTTCCCTCTAGTGACTACCTCTCTGTATGTGTTGTTCCCTCTAGTGACTACCTCTCTGTATGTTGTTCCCTCTAGTGACTACCTCTCTGTATGTGTTGTTCCCTCTACTACCTCTCTGTATGTGTTGTTCCCTCTAGTGACTACCTCTCTGTATGTGTTGTTCCCTCTAGTGACTACCTCTCTGTATGTGTTGTTCCCTCTAGTGACTACCTCTCTGTATGTGTTGTTCCCTCTAGTGACTACCTCTCTGTATGTGTTGTTCCCTCTAGTGACTACCTCTCTGTATGTGTTGTTCCCTCTAGTGACTACCTCTCTCCTCTCTGTATGTGAGCCTGTGTGTATGGTCTGGGCATCTCACCCTGGTCTTAGTCTCCTCAGGTTTACTGGGGGAGCTGTCCAGGTGACAGATTCCTCCTGTCAGACCTCATTACCTGGGAGTCAGTGGAACCCTAACGAGTTGTAACGAGTCCTAACGAGCTGAATTAGAGAGGGCTAATTAGGGCAAAGGAGAAGGCCACTCTGCTCACTCACTGACTGACGACGCTGTGTGTGTGTGTGTGTGTGTGTGTGACTGACTGACTGACTGACTGACTGACTGACGACGCTGTGTGGTATGTGTGTGTGTCACTGACTGACTGACTGACTGAAGGACGACGTGGTGTGTGTGTTTGTCACTGACTGACTGACAACGCTGTGTGGTGTGTGTGTCACTGACTGACCGATGACGCTGTGTGGTGTGTTTGTCACTGACTGACTGACAACGCTGTGTGGTGTGTGTGTCACTGACTGACCGATGACGCTGTGTGGTGTGTGTGTCACTGACTGACTGACGACGCTGTGTGGTGTGTGTGTGTGTGTGTGTCACTGACTGAGGACTTCAGTCCAACCTGGTTCCTCTCACTGCTCTGCCACAGTTCCATTCTGTAATGAATGGTGGTGGTATTCCTGAGGTCCGTGCGTCTCACAGTGCAGATCAGACCCAGCGACACACTGTTAGAATGTGATATGGATGTTATTGTGTATGTTAACAAGGATGTCTTCTCTCTTTGTTAAGAGATAAAGATGATCATGTTGAGGAATGTCTCATGATGATGTGTTGTTGTTGGAGGGCATCGAATAACAGCCCTTTACGGTAATGATGCTGGAAATGATCATGATGCTGGTGATGACAGTTATGATAATGCTGGTAATTTTGGACATTGGTAATAAGGTCAACTCCATTTTAGGTGGAAAACAACGACACATTATTTAGTCACTTAATGAATCACTGCGTGTCACATAAATGTCATCACTTTAATAGGCAACATTAGCCATCAAATGATCATTTGATAACACCATAATGCTAGATAATGACTATTGTTCTGATTTATTAGGATGTGGGACTCTGCTGTGAGTCTTGTATCCAGGGTCTATGTTGGGGTCGTAGACCCCCTCCCTCCCCGTGGTCGTAGACCCCCTCCCCCCCCTGGTCGTAGACCCCCTCCCTCCCCGTGGTCGTAGACCCCCTCCCTCCCTCCCCCTGGTCGTAGACCCCCTCCCTCCTTCCCCCTGGTCGTAGACCCCCTCCCTCCCCGTGGTCGTAGTGGCAGTGGAGAGCAGCTGGTTGACCAGTCACGGTCGGACGGCCCAGTGGAGTGGACGGCTGTCAGAGTTGACCAATCAGACGGGGCTCTGCCTGGGGGTCTGGGGGAGACAGGAAACTACTGGGCCTGTGTGTAAACACACTGCAACAAAGAGACTGGCCAGGGAGAACCAACACACACAGAAATAATACAAACACAGACTCATGCACCTAAAAGAGGCAGGAAATGACACGTATCTATTCTTCAGCTCCTGTCTCCAGTTGGCCCCAGATGAGAGTCAGAGACTGACACCAGCCCCACTGTTTATCCCCGGGTAACCCCAAACAAGCACATTCCTCACCCCACGGTTTCCAACGGCGACAGAACCCCACTGTCGCTCCTCTCCTGCTCTGCGGCGGTGGAAGTCCACAGTCCCGCTAACAACCTCCTAACACAGGCTAATGAAGCTGTCAGTCAAACCAGCCCGTTGTTCTATTCACCAAGGGGTTGGTCATGGCTTTAACTGACGCTTGTAACACACACCTACACACACCCCTACACACACCTACACACACACCTACACACACCCCTACACACCCCTACACACACCTACACACACCTACACACACCTACACACACACCTACACACACCTACACACACCCCCATGTATTTACCTCTCACCACTGTTTCTCAACCTACAGTACAGAGAGAACAGACAGGGTTGTACATACATGGGGTTCCTCTCTCTCAGGGTGGAATAGATTTACCTAAGTCATTATCATGATAATAATGTGTTGCTGTCATCTCACATGAACGCACTAATGGGAAACGTTGAAGTGTGTGTGTGTTGTGGTCGGGGGGCATTTCTTGTGAAAGGCTCATTGCGTTCGGACATGTTGGAGCCCTCGCTGGCATGACCTGTAGTGTTTAATTAGACTGGCTAGGAAATCTGCCTCCTGTGATTATTATTCACACACACACACACACACACTCCCCCCTTCGTGTTCCCTTTTTAAGCATTTGCTGTAGGTGGTGAGAGAGAATAGGGGTTGTGGGGAGTGTGTGTGTGGTTGTGTCCCTGTCAGTCTGTCTGAGCAGGACCTGTGGTTAATTATCTTCACAGTGCTCCGTGGTGCTGCAGCCTGTCCTCTAATCCAATGTGATAAGTGAGACAAACATGGGGGAACAGTGAGCTGCAGTCAGACAGGTACCTCTCTTAGACACACGGAGGGGGGGGGGGGCCCTCAGCTTTTGTCAGAGAGCCTTTCTGAGTAGCTAATTAGTCCAATTAGCCTTTCTAGTTTCCAAACTGCTCTCAATACTCTAACCAGAGGATAATGGTAGCATGCTACCCCTTAATGCCTTTCAAGATGAACACCAAATGTCAGTTGGAAAATCACTTAGTAATGGATTCATTCTTACTAGTGTATTTTCTCATTCAGGGGGGATAATGTCGCTATGTGCTTGTCAGTAGGGTATATTAGCAGTGTTGGAAACAACAGTTTAGTGTTTCATTACCTAAGTCAGTGGGGGGGGGGGGGGTTTGTCACGTGTTGTGGAGGCCATTGTAGGGGACATCCATCCTGTCCTGTGACCGTGTGTGAATGTGGACACTTCATCTTCTCCCTTACTGTGGGACGTGCTGTCACCACCCTGAGTTTGTCCGTTCCCATTGTGTACAACATGGCGCGCGCGCGTGTGTGTGTGTGTCTGGGCCCTTGTCTCTGCCTGACCCAGGATCCAGCCCATAACAACTCTGTCCTGGAGAAGACCCAGGATCCAGCCCATAACAACTCCATCTTGGAGAAGACCCAGACTCCAGCCCATAACAACTCTGTCCTGGAGAAGACCCAGACTCCAGCCCATAACAACTCTGTCCTGGAGAAGACCCAGACTCCAGCCCATAACAACTCTGTCCTGGAGAAGACCCAGACTCCAGCCCATAACAACTCTGTCCTGGAGAAGACCCAGACTCCAGCCTATAACAACTCTGTCCTGGAGAAGACCCAGACTCCAGCCCATAACAACTCTGTCCTGGAGAAGACCCAGACTCCAGCCTATAACAACTCTGTCCTGGAGAAGACCCAGACTCCAGCCTATAACAACTCTGTCCTGGAGAAGACCCAGACTCCAGCCCATAACAACTCCATCCTGGAGAAGACCCAGACTCCAGCCCATAACAACTCTGTCCTGGAGAAGACCCAGACTCCAGTCCATAACAACTCTGTCCTGGAGAAGACCCAGACTCCAGCCTATAACAACTCTGTCCTGGAGAAGACCCAGACTCCAGCCTATAACAACTCTGTCCTGGAGAAGACCCAGACTCCAGCCTATAACAACTCTGTCCTGGAGAAGACCCAGACTCCAGCCCATAACAAATCTGTCCTGGAGAAGACCCAGACTCCAGCCCATAACAACTCTGTCCTGGAGAAGACCCAGACTCCAGCCCATAACAACTCTGTCCTGGAGAAGACCCAGACTCCAGCCCATAACAAATCTGTCCTGGAGAAGACCCAGACTCCAGCCCATAACAACTCTGTCCTGGAGAAGACCCAGACTCCAGCCCATAACAACTCTGTCCTGGAGAAGACCCAGACTCCAGCCCATAACAACTCTGTCCTGGAGAAGACCCAGACTCCAGCCCATAACAACTCTGTCCTGGAGAAGACCCAGACTCCAGCCCATAACAACTCTGTCCTGGAGAAGACCCAGACTCCAGCCTATAACAACTCTGTCCTGGAGAAGACCCAGACTCCAGCCCATAACAACTCTGTCCTGGAGAAGACCCAGACTCCAGCCTATAACAACTCTGTCCTGGAGAAGACCCAGACTCCAGCCTATAACAACTCTGTCCTGGAGAAGACCCAGACTCCAGCCCATAACAACTCCATCCTGGAGAAGACCCAGACTCCAGCCCATAACAACTCTGTCCTGGAGAAGACCCAGACTCCAGTCCATAACAACTCTGTCCTGGAGAAGACCCAGACTCCAGCCTATAACAACTCTGTCCTGGAGAAGACCCAGACTCCAGCCCATTACAACTCTGTCCTGGAGAAGACCCAGACTCCAGCCCATTACAACTCTGTCCTGGAGAAGACCGAGACTCCAGCCTATAACAACTCTGTCCTGGAGAAGACCCAGACTCCAGCCCATAACAACTCTGTCCTCTGGGGAAGACCCAGACTCCAGCCCATAACAACTCTGTCCTCTGGGGAAGACCCAGACTCCAGCCCATAGCAACTCTGTCCTCTGGGGAAGGCCCAGACTCCAGCCATAGCAACTCTGTCCTCTGGGGAAGGCCCAGACTCCAGCCATAGCAACTCTGTCCTCTGGGGAAGGCATGCGTGCCAGGAAGCAGTGAAGTGCTGCCTCCGTATTTCCTCCACACACACCCAGAGAGACGAGGGCCCAGACCCCTGCCGAGACCCTCCCTGCCCACCCCTCCCTGGGGCTTTGTCCCGGGGCTCTGGCCCGTGTACCTCCGCCCAGCCTCCTCACTCTCTCCCCGGGACAGGCAGGAAGACCAGGGACATTCCGTCCTGCTAGGCTAGCCCCCGACCAGAGAGGGTAATGTGGCAGGCAGGCCCCCATACCTAGGTTACACCCCCTCAAACACACACACACAACCAAACGCAACACACTGTCTATTCTCTGGGGAGAGAGTTAATGAGATTCTACTGGGTTCCCACACCTCAAACTCTCCATCTAGTTGTATTTGTCTGTCTCTCTCTCCTCCCACCATCCTTTCTGTATAACCACAGAAGTTAGTGAATGAACATCCTCCTTCCTGGCCTATAGCTACTTTGAGACAAGTTTAGCCAGAAACCAATTTCTAACGTTTTGATATTAGCTAGATGTGTGTGTGTGTGTGTGTGTGTGTGTGTGTGTGTGTGTGTGTGTGTGTGTGTGTGTGTGTGTGTGTGTGTGTGTGTGTGTGTGTGTGTGTGTGTGTGTGTGTGTGTGTGTGTGGATGCTCAGCCACGGTTGCAGTGGTTTGAAGGAAAAAGGAAATCGTTGCCGGGGGTTGGGCCCAGTCATCCCGTTGCCGAGGCTTTGATTAAGAAGGATGTCGCAGGGCATCGATCCCCAGGGCTATAGATTGACTATTTTTATCATCTGTCCGTCTGCCCCCCTCGCGCTCTGATAAAACGCTTTCTCCTGCAGAGAGAGAGAGACCCTCCACACGCGGCTAATTTGTAATTACTTCCGTCAATGGGTCTGTTTGAGGTTAACCCTCTGAGACACCCTAAGGTCTCATCACTCATCTTCTGTTATGGCTGACGAGGCGACTTCGTTATCCCCTACACCTCAGACCTGTCAACATATAGGCAGTCCATAGACAGCCCTGTTGCCTTGAGAAGCCAGCATTTCATGACCAGTCCTTAGTGGTTCCCAGACAGTGGGTCAGAAACCTCTGGTGGGTGACTAGGTTGCTGTCATTGGCTTTGTTGAATTTGAGGGTCTCAACAAAATTCCAAATCTTTGGCAGTGTTTAAAAGATCTTGAAAAGCAGTGCACTAACAGTAGGAGGGGATATGGAAAGGTTTGATTCACACTCTACATACAGTACCAGTCAAAAGTTTGGACACACCTACTCGTTTAAGGGTTTTTCTTTATTTGTACTATTTTCTACATTGTAGAATAATAGTGAAGACATTAAAACTATGAAATAACACACATGGAATCATGTAGTAATCAAAATATATTTTATATTTGAGATTCTTCTTTGTTGCCTTGATAACAGCTTTGCACACTCTTGGCATTCTCTCAACCAGCTTCATGAGGTAGTCACCTGGAATGCATTTCAATTATCAGGTATGCCTTGTTAATTTGTGTAATTTCTTTCCTCAGTGCCTTTGAGCCAATCAGTTGTGTTGTGACAAAGTAGAGGTGGTATACAGAAGATAGCCCTATTTGGTAAAAGACCAAGTCCATATTATGGCAAGAACAGCTCAAATAAGCAAAGAGAAATGACAGTCCATCATTACTTTAAGACATGAAGGTCAGTCAATCTGGGCCTTCAAGAACTTTGTGCAGTCGCTTAAACCAAGCGCTATGATGAAACTGGCTCTCATGAGGACCGCCACAGGAAAGGAAGACCCAGAGTTACCTCTGCTGCAGAGGGTAAGTTCATCAGAGTTATCAGCCTCAGAAATTGCAGCCCAAACAAATGCTTCAGAGTTCAAGTAACAGACACATCTCAACATCAACTGTTCAGAGGAAACTGCGTGAATCAGGCCTTTGTGGTCAAACTGCTGCAAAGAAACCACTACTAAAGACACCAATAAGAAGATTCTTTCTTGGGCCAAAAAACACAAGCAATGGATATTAGAACGGTGGAAATCTGTGCTTTGGTCTGATGAGTCCAAATTTGAGATTTTTCGTTCCAACCGCCTTGTCTTTGTGAGATGCAGAGTAGGTGAATGGATGATCTCCGTATGTGTGGTTCCCACCGTGAAGCATGGAGGAGGTGGTGTGGGGGTGCTTTGCTGGTGACACTGTCTGTGATTTATTTAGAATTCAAGGCACACTTAACCAGCATGGCTACCACAGCATTCTGCAGTGATACACCAACCCATCTGGTTTGTGTTTAGTGGGACAATAATTTGTTTTTAACAGGACAATGACCCAACACACCTCTTGGCTGTGTAAGGGCTATTTGACCAAGAAGGAGAGTGATGGAGTGCTGCATGAGATGACCTGGCCTCCAATCACCCGACCTCAACCCAATTGAGATGGTTTGGGATGAGTTGGACCACATAGTGAAGGAAAAGCAGCCAACAAATGCACAGCATATGTAGGAACTCCTTCAAGCATTCCAGGTGAAGCTGGTTGAGAGAATGCCAAGAGTCTACAAAGTCATCAAGGCAAAGGGTGGCCATGTTGAAGAATCTGAAATATAAAATATATTTTCATTTTGTTTAACACTTTTTTGTTTCCATAGTTTTGATGTCTTGACTATTATTCTACAATGTAGAAAATAGTAAAAACAAAGAAAAATCCTTGAAACAGTAGATGATTGACTTTTACTGTATATCCATGTCTTTCTCTCTCCTGGTGTGTGTATGTAATGCTCTCTCTCAGGCCTAACCCTCCACCCAGGGTAGGTCATTACAGAGGAAGTGAGCCAGCAGTGAGGTTCCACTATACTGTGTTCTCCATATCCTGGCTAGTGGGGGACCCAGGACCCCCTGAGGGGGACTGTTGTTTCTAGGGATACAGGACAGCTCTATATCCTCACTCCTGTCCCTCCCCTATCCTCTCCCCAGGCCACTGTGGTTCCTCTCCTTTCTAACGGGAGGATTGATGCATGGATAATCCCAATTGGGCTGAAAGGCTGTGTTTACATGGCGGGGATTAGGGAGAGATTAGCGCTATCACATCACAGGATTAGATTGAGTGGCTGGAAACTGTTACCACTCTGTACTCACACTGCCCCGCTTCCCCCCTCTCTCTCTCTCTCTCCTGGTCTCGCTCTCCTGGTCTCGCTCTCCTGGTCTCTCTCTTCTTGTCTCTCTTTCTCCTGGTCTCCCTCTCTCCTTGTCTCTCTTTCTCCTTGTCTCTCTTTCTCCTGGTCTCTCTTTCTCCTTGACTCTCTTTATCCTGGTCTCTCTCTCTCCTTGTCTCTCTCTCTCCTGGTCTCTCTCCTTGTCTCCCTCTCTCCTGGTCTCTCTCAGCGCTATGGGGTTAACATGGTGTCTTTCTCCTTCACAGATTAGGCTAGTTAACATAGTCCTAGTTAACCCAGTCCTAGTTAACCCACTCTTCCATTCACTTTTTTACCATCTGAACTCAAGGCTCTTGCTAAGAATGGTCCTGTGCTTCCCAAAGAGACCCAGTAGATATCCCTGTAACAGTCAGTAGATATCCCTGTAACAGTCAGTAGATATCCCTGTAACAGTCAGCAGATATCATCCCTGTAACAGTCAGCAGATATCATCCCTGTAACAGTCAGTAGATATCCCTGTAACAGTCAGTAGATATCATCCCTGTAACAGTCAGCAGATATCATCCCTGTAACAGTCAGCAGATATCATCCCTGTAACAGTCAGTAGATATCCCTGTAACAGTCAGCAGATATCATCCCTGTAACAGTCAGCAGATATCATCCCTGTAACAGTCAGCAGATATCATCCCTGTAACAGTCAGTAGATATCATCCCTGTAACAGTCAGCAGATATCATCCCTGTAACAGTCAGCAGATATCATCCCTGTAACAGTCAGTAGATATCCCTGTAACAGTCAGCAGATATCATCCCTGTAACAGTCAGCAGATATCATCCCTGTAACAGTCAGCAGATATCATCCCTGTAACAGTCAGCAGATATCATCCCTGTAACAGTCAGCAGATATCATCCCTGTAACAGTCAGTAGATATCATCCCTGTAACAGTCAGCAGATATCATCCCTGTAACAGTCAGCGGATATCATCCCTGTAACAGTCAGCAGATATCATCCCTGTAACAGTCAGTAGATATCCCTGTAACAGTCAGCAGATATCATCCCTGTAACAGTCAGCAGATATCATCCCTGTAACAGTCAGCAGATATCATCCCTGTAACAGTCAGCAGATATCATCCCTGTAACAGTCAGCAGATATCATCCCTGTAACAGTCAGTAGATATCCCTGTAACAGTCAGCAGATATCATCCCTGTAACAGTCAGCAGATATCATCCCTGCAACAGTCAGCAGATATCATCCCTGCAACAGTCAGCAGATATCATCCCTGTAACAGTCAGCAGATATCATCCCTGTAACAGTCAGCAGATATCATCCCTGTAACAGTCAGCAGATATCATCCCTGTAACAGTCAGCAGATATCATCCCTGCAACAGTCAGCAGATATCATCCCTGTAACAGTCAGCAGATATCATCCCTGTAACAGTCAGCAGATATCATCCCTGTAACAGTCAGCAGATATCATCCCTGTAACAGTCAGCAGATATCATCCCTGTAACAGTCAGCAGATATCATCCCTGTAACAGTCAGCAGATATCATCCCTGTAACAGTCAGCAGATACAGTGCCTTGCGAAAGTATTCGGCCCCCTTGAACTTTGCGACCTTTTGCCACATTTCAGGCTTCAAGCATAAAGATATAAAACTGTATTTTTTTGTGAAGAATCAACAAGTGGGACACAATCATGAAGTGGAACAACATTTATTGGATATTTAAAACTTTTTTTAACAAATCAAAAACTGAAAAATTGGGCGTGCAAAATTATTCAGGCCCCTTAAGTTAATACTTTGTAGCGCCACCTTTTGCTGCGATTACAGCTGTAAGTCGCTTGGGGTATGGCTCTATCAGTTTTGCACATCGAGAGACTGACATTTTTTCCCATTCCTCCTTGCAAAACAGCTCGAGCTCAGTGAGGTTGGATGGAGAGCATTTGTGAACAGCAGTTTTCAGTTCTTTCATCCCTGTAACAGTCAGCAGATATCATCCCTGTAACAGTCAGCAGATATCATCCCTGTAACAGTCAACAGATATCATCCCTGTAACAGTCAGCAGATATCATCCCTGTAACAGTCAGCAGATATCATCCCTGTAACAGTCAGCAGATATCATCCCTGTAACAGTCAACAGATATCATCCCTGTAACAGTCAACAGATATCATCCCTGTAACAGTCAACAGATAACCCTGTAACAGTCAACAGATATCCACACTGCTAGGTGAACTAGAACAATGGTGGACATCCCCCTTCTGTCCTATGTGTTCCTTCTCCAGGGAGGAGTGTGACTAGATGAACAGTTGGAGAAGATGTTAAGATCGTTCCTCTTAACCAGTAGTCTGTGTATTTCTCTCTCTCAGGGAGGAGCGTGACTAGATGAACAGGTGGAGAAGATGTTAAGATCGTTCCTCTTAACCAGTAGTCTGTGTATTTCTCTCTCTCAGGGAGGAGCGTGACTAGATGAACAGGTGGAGAAGATGTTAAGATCGTTCCTCTTAACCAGTAGTCTGTGTATTTCCCTCTCTCAGGGAGGAGTGTGACTAGATGAACAGGTGGAGAAGATGTTAAGATCGTTCCTCTTAACCAGTAGTCTGTGTTTTTCTCTCTCTCAGGGAGGAGCGTGAGCGTTGGATCCGGGCTAAATACGAGCAGCGGTTGTTCCTGGCGTCGCTATCGGGGGTGGACCTATCCCTGGGCCAGCAGCTGCTGAGGGCCACGGCCGAGGAGGACCTGCGCTGCGTCATCCTGCTTCTGGCTCACGGCTCCCGGGAGCAAGTCAACGAGACGTGTGGAGAGGGAGACGGACGCACCGCCCTTCACCTGGCGTGCCGCAAGGGCAACGTGGTCATCACACAGCTCCTCATCTGGGTGAGAGAGAGGACAATACCAACAGGATCTGTCCATGGTTCCTCACCCTGAATGTTGTCTGTAGACCAAGATGTTGCCATGTCAAATAACTTACTCTATCTTTCCCTCTCTCCTCTCTCCTCTCTCCTCTCTCCCCCATCCTCCTCTCTCCTCTCTCCCCCATCCTCCTCTCTCCTCTATCCCCCTCTCCTATCTCCCCTAACCCCTCTCTCCCCTAACCCCTCTCTCCCCCATCCCCCTCTCTCCCTTAACCCCTCTCTCCCCCATCCCCCTCTCTCCCCCATCCCCCCTCTCTCCCCCATCCCCCTCTCTCCCCTAACCCCTCTCTTCCCCATCCCCCTCTCTCCCCTAACCCCTCTCTCCCCTATCCCTCTCTCCCCTATCCCTCTCTCCCCTATCCCTCTCTCCCCCTCTCCTCTCTCCCCCATTGCCCCTCTCTCCCCCATCCCTCTCTCTCCTCTCCCCCATCCCTCTCTCTCCTCTCCCCCATCCCTCTCTCTCTTCTCCCCCATCCCCCTCTCCCCCATCCCTCTCTCCTCTCCCCCATCCCTCTCTCTCTTCTCCCCCATCCCCCTCTCCCCCATCCCTCTCTCCTCTCCGCC
The DNA here is from genome assembly GCF_045791955.1 of Oncorhynchus clarkii lewisi. Classification (NCBI taxonomy): domain Eukaryota; kingdom Metazoa; phylum Chordata; class Actinopteri; order Salmoniformes; family Salmonidae; genus Oncorhynchus; species Oncorhynchus clarkii. The sequence continues at coordinate 112,813 of NC_092164.1, forward strand.
ATCCCTCTCTCTCTTCTCCCCCATCCCCCTCTCTCCCTCCTCCCTCTCCCCCATCCCTCTCTCTCCTCTCCCCCATCCCTCTCTCCTCTCTCCCTCATCCCCCTCACTCCTCTCTGCTCTCTCGCCATCCCTCTCTCCTCCAGTACGGGGTGGATCTGATGGCGAGGGACGCCCACGGTAACAGCGCGCTGGCGTACGCACGGCAGGCCAGCAGCCAGGAGTGTGTTGACACGCTGCTGCAGTACGGCTGTCCCGATGAACGCTACCCACTTATGGCCACGCCCAACCTGTCCCGACGCAACACCAACCGCAACAACAGCTGCAGCAGCACGGGCAGCACCGCACTCATATAAACACTACCGCCCCCTTCAGGAGGCCTCTGGGTACTGCGACTCGCAGGATATTAACAGGCTAAACACACATTGTGACATTATATGCATATTACACACTCAAAATCCTGACTGAAAAAAAACTGTGACATTTTTGGAAGTGAGGGGCTTGGAGAGAGTCTGAATTGGGAGAAAATGACTGAACTCTTTTGGGAACCACTACTTCTGCACTCCTTGTCTTAGAGCCCTCGTTGACCTCTTACCCTCTCCACTCTGACACTAATCTCACACAGAAGACACTAGCACTCCTGTTGCCGTTGATGAAGCCCTCTGTCCTTTTGGCTCTCTGCCCCACATCATGATGACCCCCTCCCCCGCGTGCTTCGGTCCAATTGTCAATTTCCTCACAAGGCCCTCCCCTGTAAAAGCATGGGGGCAGGAGGTGGCTTGGCATTACTTCCGGGTGGAGTCAGGTCACCGGCTTCCCCCACTGCTATCTACCTGGTTGCATGTGGCCCTAAGCATGATGGGACATGGGGAGGAGGTGGCCAAAATCACGTGAAAAGCAGCGACTCCCCCTTCTCATATACCCTCTATTGACTCCGATCTGCAATCTGCTCCCAGCTTCAACCCAGGCCACACACACAGTATATCACTACTATGTCACTGCTTTCTCAGCTGTACAGAAACAGAGGCCTGCGGGTTTGGAAAGACGTTGGATGTTTGAAGAAGGCCTCTGTAGCATGTTGTGGAAGGGGGGGTTGCTTTTCACTTAAGTTATGGGAGCTCTACCTTATAACATGAGAACTACGAAGAACTACAAAGAACACTGATCAACTGAACAGAACTCCTCTTCTACTCTGGTTCTTCTTTAGTTCTCCACATAATCAGTGTTTCCCCTCTCTTCTCTACAGTAAATTATGTGATCTCTTTCTCCTGTGGATGTTTATTTTTTATTTTTTAATGTGGAACAAAAATATCTTCTTGTATAAACAGTTTAAGAAAGTGAGAGAAAAAAATCCTAAATATCGGATATTCCTTGGAAGTAAAACAGAAAGTGTGATAGCATGACAGACACTTTCTCTTTTCAATTAAAAAAAGGTTGTTCATCACGTCCACATTGTGTATATCTCATTGTGAATTACTGGACCAATGAATCAGTTCTACAGAGAAGTGAGTTTGTCATTTCTATTAGAAGCCACTTGCTAGGTGTAAAAAGCGTGTATGTATTTCCAGGCTCAGGGACCAGAGACGGTCAATTCTATGTGATCTTGAAACCCCCACAATTCCACTCGCCTCAACAACAGTCCTAGATTTACATTTCATCCGTTCAGAGGAACAGTCCACCTCCAGAATGTACAGGAAGCATCGTGATGCTCAGTATCAGACCATCAGCCTTCTTCAGGATCATCGTACGGTTGGTCCACCACACAGAGACCAGGGGAGTGTGTTTTCTGTTTAGTGTTTCATCCTTCTGCATTTTATTCTGCCTTTTCTTTACTTTATCAGGTCCTCATATACACTGTATCTGCTGTTTCAGCTGGAAACGCATCGTGATAATGTCTTGTTGCATAGGGATCGGCAGAGGATGGGAGGAAACGGATCGTGATAATGTCTTGTTGCATAGTGATCGGCAGAGGATGGGAGGAAACGGATAGGCAGGACTCTGTCATGTTCCTGTTGATTACTTAGGTGTGGTGCAGGTATCAGTTGTCAGGTCCATACTCCCGTTCACTAACACTGATCTACAACTGATCCAGGAACAGCATCCACGGTGTAAATGTAGCACTATTTATACTAGATGGGCTCATCACTATTCAATCTATTTCATTTAATCTAAGAAGACGTTTGTCTGACAGTTCAATCCATGATGGGCTGTCAGCTTTTGTAGAATATCTACGATCTGATGGATACTGTTTCTTCATAGAATTAGACTGTTCTGATTCGGAGAAGAGTTCCTAATTTGTGCCCCCTCTGAGTTTTCCCCTTGTCAAGTTGACTGACATCATATATGACGTCATAGGTCAGGATAGACTCTGGGCCGCCTCCCATCAGGTCTTCTGAGGTACTCGGCATGCGTTTCCTCCATCCTCTCTCTGTCATTGGATAGCCATGTCTGTTGCTCCCCAACCAATCATACAGTCTCTGCCTCTAGAATCTCTTCGTCTGCGTCCTGAATGGCACCCTATTCCCTTGAACAGTGCACTACTTTTGACCCGCGCCCATAGGATTCTGGTTAAAAGAAGTTCACTATGTAGGGAATAGGCAGCTATTTGGGATGCATCCTTTCTGCTCAGTGACTCGATAGGAAGGGCTTCTCTGCGTCTGGAATCCTACTGTGTGTAAATGATATTTTACTTCTCTCTCTTCCTCTATCGCTTTTCTTTCTCTCTTTTTGAAAAGCTCTTTTGGTGGTGATGTCATGATGTATCTGAAGGAAGTAGGAAGTTCTTTACTCTGAGAGCGTCGTGTTCTCTCTGCGGTTTGAGGGGAGGTTTGCCGATGCCCATGTGGTGTTTTTATTGGGAGAAATAAGCCAGTGATGGGTTGACTGAACGTTACTGGAATGTTTAGCATCAGGGGCTTTCCTTTCCTCCTGTCCCTCTTCGTGTCGCCAACGTCTCTGCTCTGCACACGTCCCTCTGCCTTTTCCTGTTCTTAAACCTTACTGTGTGTGTGTCCTCGTGTGTGATATGAGTCTTTCTCCCCCCAAACCATTCCTAAGCGTCAAATGCTCCCGTATTTATGATTGCTTTTGCCCTTGATGTTACCTTGTGTGTGTGTGTGTGTGTGTGTGTGTGTGTGTGTGTGTGTGTGTGTGTGTGTGTGTATATATAAACGCCTAATATAAGTAGTGACTCCTGCCTCACCTGTACAGGTATTAAAGCAATATGGAGGACAGGTATAGATGTCCATGCTAACGGTGGTGTTTCTGTCCAACACACACCTTGCAATACCTGCGTATGCTGTAGACAAGCCCATACATCACACACACGCTTCTCTGCGTCCGATAGAAATGTGAAAAGAGCTAAACATGTTGAGTGTGATTAACATGAGAAGTGCTGAGGCATCAGGCTTTGTCCACAGGCAGCCACGAACACTAAAGTGACTAAACCTGACCAAACCTTTATTGAACATTATTGTTGCAGTAGCAGAAATAGCAGCGTTAAACCTCTCCCTCGTCACTAGAGGGATTTCTCCCCCTTAATAACACTTGTGAGGTTTTGACTGAGGAGGAGACCAAGTCGTTTTATTTCTGACAAAACGATGCACTGCGTATCCAGTTTGATGCTCTCGTCAGCCCTCTCCTCTCAAAGTCTTTCCTGTAGAACACTTTTGCATGGATGGATGTTTGTGTAGATCCCTGGTCTCTTCCCTCATATTGTCTGCTGGCCTGAAACTTCCTATCTCAGCCACTGGCTCTCACACTAGTGGGAGATATGAAGAGGTTAGACATCGTATTGGACACAATCCTCATTGGTGGTCAAGCTGCTCTCCCTTCCCCCTCTGAAGTAGCCAGTGGAAGTCATTATTAGCCAATAGTGTGAGCTGTCCTCCCTTATAGTTGGGTTCAGGAAGCATCAAAAAGCTAGCCTGGAATCCAGAAGATTGGTTTCAATGGTGAAACGGAGCATATCAGTTTGGTTTCCAGGCTGTCTAGAATCTCCTCTTTAGATGTGAGACGTTGAGACATGTATCAGTGTCCCTGCCAGGGAGAAGGGCACTATGGGGGACACACTCACCATGTCAATCAGTCTGGTGTTACTTACGTACCATTAAACCAGCCACAGCTCTCCCTTCTATACATGCCAGTCGACACATCAGCACAGCGTTCACCACATGTACATAGATGTAATCAACAAACCGTAATAAACAAACTATGGTCATTTGTTTTTGTTTATTTGGTTCCCGTGTGTATTTGGTGACCTCTTTGTCGTTGCTCATTCCTCCTGTATGTAGCTACACAACCCAACCCGAGACGACTGCCAGTCAAATTATTTAATAGGGTTCTAATGCTATCTAGATATGGAAGAAGACCCCTCTCCTCCTAACTGCTTGGGTTTGGTTCAGTTATCAGTCTAGTCCATCCACCTCTATTGTGACCTATCAGCATCAAGCAGCGTTATTATTCCAATTGTCATTGATCTCCTAATTATTATTGTTATTATTATTGGTCTATTGAGTTTGTGTCATCTGTACAGTACCGTGTTGATACCTAATACAGACTTCTACTGTAATGTGTCTCTTTTCAATAAAGACAAAATATGCTTCTTAATATAACTGTTCATGTCTGTTAAATCAGAACATGGATAACGGGTGGGAACTGGGAAGATGGATATGTTAGGCTGGGCCTGGAATTAAGCTGTGTGTGTGTCTGTGTGGGTGCTAGTGTACTTCTGGGCTGTCTGCATGTTCCAATGTGCTTAGGTGTGTAT
>NC_092164.1:117677-127677 GCF_045791955.1 Oncorhynchus clarkii lewisi
CTACTACTTTTCTATATAGTAGCCTATATTTCTATACTAATAAAAGGGACCCAGTGATTTTTGACCAGAGTTGGCACACTATTCCCTATTTAGTGCCCTACTTTTGACCAGAGTTGGCACTCTATTCTCTATTTAGTGCCCTACTTTTGACCAGAGTTGGCACCCTATTCCCTATTTAGTGCCCTACTTTTGACCAGAGTTGGCACACTATTCCCTATTTAGTGCCCTACTTTTGACCAGAGTTGGCACCCTATTCCCTATTTAGTGCCCTACTTTTGACCAGAGTTGGCACCCTATTCCCTATTTAGTGCACTACTTTTGATCAGGGCCCATATTGAATAGGGCACTTTATGGGGAATAGGGTGTCATTTGGGACACAGTCTCTGTCATCTGTCTGGAATAAGGAGACTTCTGACACTTCACCAAGCCCTCTCTCTCTCTGTCTCTCTCTCTCTCTGTCTCTCTCTGTCTCTCTCTCTCTCTCTCTCTATCTCTCTCTCTCTATCTCTCTCATTGCAACAAACAGACTGACAGCCACTTTAAAATAGTCAAAGAAACCAGAGGAAAAGGCACATGAAAATTTAATCTCAACTGCAGCTGACGTAAGAAGATGGCAAAAAGATGACAAAGGGACAGACAGAGATATCAGGGTGTGTAGGGTTGAGTCCCACTAGGACGGACAGACAGACGGACAGACGGACAGACGGACAGACAGACAGACAGACAGACAGACAGACAGACAGAGATATCAGGGTGTGTAGGGTTGAGTCACGCTAGGACGGACAGACAGACAGACAGACAGACAGAAATATCAGGGTGTGTAGGGTTGAGTCACGCTAGGACGGACAGACAGACATACAGACAGACAGAGATATCAGGGTGTGTAGGGTTGAGTCACGCTAGGACGGACAGACGGACAGACGGACAGACAGACAGACAGACAGACAGACAGACAGACAGAGATATCAGGGTGTGTAGGGTTGAGTCCGGCTAGGACGGACAGACAGACAGACAGACAGACGGACAGACAGACAGACAGGCATAGCAGCGTATCTCAGCACATCAACGGAGAACAGAGCTGAGCAGAGCTGATGATAGTATCATGCAACAGTCAGAGAGAGTCATTTAGACACAAGGTCCAATAAGATTTGACTTCATACCTACACATACAGTTTTCTCTGGAGAGTACCTGGGTACCTGGTGAGAAGAGGGGGGGGCTGACACACTGGGTACCTGGTGAGAAGACGGGGGGGGGACTGACACACGGGGTACCTGGTGAGAAGAGGGGAGGGCTGACACACGGGGTACCTGGTGAGAAGAGGGGGGGGGCTGACACACTGGGTACCTGGTGAGAAGAGGGGGGGGGACTGACACACGGGGTACCTGGTGAGAAGAGGGGGGGGGGGGGCTGACACACTGGGTACCTGGTGAGAGGGGGCTGACACATTGGGTAACTGGTGAGAAGAGGGGGGGGGGGATGACACATTGGGTACCTGGTGAGAAGAGGGGGGGGACTGACACATTGGGTACCTGGTGAGAAGAGGGGGGGGACTGACACACGGGGTACCTGGTGAGAGGGGGGGGGGGGGACTGACACACGGGGTACCTGGTGAGAAGAGGGGGGGGGGACTGACACACGGGGTACCTGGTGAGAAGAGGGGGGGGGGGGGGACTGACACATTGGGTACCTGGTGAGAAGAGGGGGGGGGACTGACACACGGGGTACCTGGTGAGAAGAGGGGGGGGACTGACACACGGGGTACCTGGTGAGAAGAGGGGGGGGGCTGACACACGGGGTACCTGGTGAGAAGGGGGGGGGACCGACACACGGGGTACCTGGTGAGAGGGGGGGGGGGGGGGGGGGGGGGGGCTGACACATTGGGTACCTGGTGAGAGGGGGCTGGCACACGGGGTACCTGGTGAGAAGGGGGGGGGACCGACACACGGGGTACCTGGTGAGAGGGGGGGGGGGGGGGCTGACACATTGGGTACCTGGTGAGAAGGGGGGGGGGGCTGACACATTGGGTACCTGGTGAGAAGAGGGGGGGGGCTGACACACGGGGTTCCTGGTGAGAAGAGGGGGGGGGGCTGACACACGGGGTACCTGGTGAGATGTGGGGGGGGGGAGCTGACACACTGGGTACCTGGTGAGATGTGTGTGGGGGGGGGGGGGGGCTGACACACTGGGTACCTGGTGAGAGGGGGGGGGATGACACACTGGGTACCTGGTGAGAGGTGAGGGGGGGGGGGGGGCTGACACACTGGGTACCTGGTGAGTGGGGGGGGGATGACACACTGGGTACCTGGTGAGATGTGGGGGGATGACACACTGGGTACCTGGTGAGAGGTGGGGGGGGCTGACAGACTGGGTACCTGGTGAGAGGTGAGGGGGGCTGACATACTGGGTACCTGGTGAGAGGTGTGGGGGGGGGCGGGCTGACAAACTGGGTACCGAGTGAGAGGTGGGGGGGGGGGGGGGGGGCTGACACACTGGGTACCTGGTGAGAGGTGAGGGGGGGGGGGGGGGCTGACACACTGGGTACCTGGTGAGAGGTGGGGGGGAGTGGGCTGACACACTGGGTACCTGGTGAGAAGAGGGGGGGGGGGACTGACACACGGGGTACCTGGTGAGAAGAGGGGGGGGGGGGACTGACACATTGGGTACCTGGTGAGAAGAGGGGGGGGGACTGACACACGGGGTACCTGGTGAGAAGAGGGGGGGGGACTGACACACGGGGTACCTGGTGAGAAGAGGGGGGGGGGGGGCTGACACACGGGGTACCTGGTGAGAAGAGGGGGGGGGGACTGACACACGGGGTACCTGGTGAGAAGAGGGGGGGGGGGGGACTGACACATTGGGTACCTGGTGAGAAGAGGGGGGGGGACTGACACACGGGGTACCTGGTGAGAAGAGGGGGGGGGACTGACACACGGGGTACCTGGTGAGAAGAGGGGGGGGGACTGACACACGGGGTACCTGGTGAGAAGAGGGGGGGGGGGGGCTGACACACTGGGTACCTGGTGAGAGGGGGCTGACACATTGGGTAACTGGTGAGAAGAGGGGGGGGGGGGATGACACATTGGGTACCTGGTGAGAAGAGGGGGGGGACTGACACATTGGGTACCTGGTGAGAAGAGGGGGGGGACTGACACACGGGGTACCTGGTGAGAGGGGGGGGGGCTGACACATTGGGTACCTGGTGAGAAGAGGGGGGGGGGACTGACACACTGGGTACCTGGTGAGAGGGGGGGGGGGGGGACTGACACACGGGGTACCTGGTGAGAAGAGGGGGGGGGGACTGACACACGGGGTACCTGGTGAGAAGAGGGGGGGGGGGGACTGACACATTGGGTACCTGGTGAGAAGAGGGGGGGGGACTGACACACGGGGTACCTGGTGAGAAGAGGGGGGGGACTGACACACGGGGTACCTGGTGAGAAGAGGGGGGGGGATGACACACGGGGTACCTGGTGAGAAGGGGGGGGGACCGACACACGGGGTACCTGGTGAGAGGGGGGGGGGGGGCTGACACATTGGGTACCTGGTGAGAAGGGGGGGGGGGCTGACACATTGGGTACCTGGTGAGAAGAGGGGGGGGCTGACACACGGGGTACCTGGTGAGAAGAGGGGGGGGGGCTGACACACGGGGTACCTGGTGAGATGTGGGGGGGGGGGAGCTGACACACTGGGTACCTGGTGAGATGTGTGGGGGGGGGGGGGGGGGGGGCTGACACACTGGGTACCTGGTGAGAGGGGGGGGGATGACACACTGGGTACCTGGTGAGAGGTGAGGGGGGGGGGGGGGCTGACACACTGGGTACCTGGTGAGTGGGGGGGGGATGACACACTGGGTACCTGGTGAGATGTGGGGGGATGACACACTGGGTACCTGGTGAGAGGTGGGGGGGGCTGACAGACTGGGTACCTGGTGAGAGGTGAGGGGGGGCTGACATACTGGGTACCTGGTGAGAGGTGTGGGGGGGGGCGGGCTGACAAACTGGGTACCTAGTGAGAGGTGGGGGGGGGGGGGGGGGCTGACACACTGGGTACCTGGTGAGAGGTGAGGGGGGGGGGGGGGCTGACACACTGGGTACCTGGTGAGAGGTGGGGGGGAGTGGGCTGACACACTGGGTACCTGGTGAGAGATGGGGGGGGGGGGGGGGCTGACACACTGGGTACCTGGTGAGAGGTGGGGGGGAGTGGGCTGACAGACTGGGTACCTGGTGAGAGGTGAGGGGGGGCTGACATACTGGGTACCTGGTGAGAGGTGGGGGGGAGTGGGCTGACAGACTGGGTACCTGGTGAGAGGTGAGGGGGGGCTGACATACTGGGTACCTGGTGAGAGGTGTGGGGGGGGGGGGGGGGCGGGCTGACACACTGGGTACCTGGTGAGAGGTGGGGGGGGGCTGACACACTGGGTACCTGGTGAGAGGTGGGGGGGGGCTGACAGACTGGGTACCTTGTGAGAATTGAGGGGGGCTGACATACTGGGTACCTGGTGAGAGGTGTGGGGGGGGGGGCGGGCTGACACACTGGGTACCTACTGAGAGGTGTGGGGGGGGGGGGGGCTGACACACTGGGTACCTGGTGAGAGGTGAGGGGGGGGGGGCTGACACACTGGGTACCTGGTGAGAAGTGAGGGGGGGGGCTGACACACTGGGTACCTGGTGAGAGGTGAGGGGGGGCTGACACACTGGGTACCTGGTGAGAGGTGAGGGGGGGGGGCTGACACACTGGGTACCTGGTGAGAGGTGAGGGGGGGGGGCTGACACACTGGGTACCTGGTGAGAGGTGAGGGGGGGGGGGGGCTGACACACTGGGTACCTGGTGAGAGGTGAGGTAGGGGGCTGACACACTGGGTACCTGGTGAGAGGTGAGGTAGGGGGCTGACACACTGGGTACCTGGTGAGAGGTGAGGGGGGGGGGGGGGGGCTGACAAACTGGGTACCTGGTGAGAGGTGGGGTGAGAGGTGGCACACTGGGTACCTGGTGAGAGGGGGGGGGGTGGCTGACACACTGGGTACCTGGTGAGAGGTGAGGTAGGGGGCTGACACACTGGGTACCTGGTGAGAGGGGGGGGGGGGGGGGTTAACCGCTAGGATAACAACAAAGTGGTGATGTACCTTTAGTTAGAGTATAGTTGGCCTGCAAAACTAAGAGAATTCACAACACTTTTATCAAGAATAGTTTTGACATGAATGTGCTACAGTCGCTGCTGAACTTGTGTGATGTGTGTGATGTGTGTGTGATGTGTGTGTGTGTGTGTGTGTGTGCCTGGTTGAATTAAAACACATCCTAATTACGTGTGAGGTCTGAGCCTTTTCCATGCCACCCACGTTGTAATGAGACACTCACTGGGAAAACTCTCTCTCTCTCTCAGCCACAGAACATGGTTCTCAGTGAACAAATCACAGTCTGTCTTCTTCTCAAGTGGCTGCTTCACATCAGAATAGCAACACTTAAAAATGTCAATCATATTTCTCACTTGGAAATAAAAAGAGAGAATGTTTTAATGTCATGTTAAACCATGTTAAAGTTTGCCTGTATATAAAAGAATAACTTAACACAACAGAGTGTGATTGATTTACTCTTACGAGGGCTAAATAGTTGTAGCTTTAAGCTCGGATCTTCCAATCTTTTTTATTTTTTAACATTTAATGAATTACAAAAAAACATTTGAAAAGTATTTTAAGTGAAATATTTAGTGTTTATCTGAAGCTGAACAAGACAGGAAGTGGAAATGAGCATCACAAAGCTAAATCTGACCTATTCTCTAACATGTTTTGTTAACATAAGCAGCTGTGAGACCTTTAATTCAACCTTTATTTAATTAGGCAAGTCAGTTAAGAACAAATCGGCGCAGAGGAAGGATCCTGCCATGGAGCTGGACTGGACACCGCGTTTGGACTGGGCAACGGCGCAGAGGAAGGCTCCTGTCATGGAGCTGGACTGGACACCGCGTTTGGACTGGGCATCGGCGCAGAGGAAGGCTCCTGTCATGGAGCTGGACTGGACACCGCGTTTGGACTGGGCATCGGCGCAGAGGAAGGCTCCTGCCATGGAGCTGGACTGGACACCGCGTTTGGACTGGGCATCGGCGCAGAGGAAGGCTCCTGCCATGGAGCTGGACTGGACACCGCGTTTGGACTGGGCATCGGCGCAGAGGAAGGCTCCTGTCATGTAGCGGGGACTGGACACCGCGTTTGGACTGGGCATCGGCGCAGAGGAAAGCTCCTGTCATGGAGCTGGACTGGACACTGCGTTTGGACTGGGCATTGGCGCAGAGGAAGGCTCCCGTCATGTAGCGGGGACTGGACACCGCGTTTGGACTGGGCATCGGCGCAGAGGAAAGCTCCTGTCATGGAGCTGGACTGGACACCGCGTTTGGACTGGGCATCGGCGCAGAGGAAGACTCCTGCCATGGAGCTGGACTGGACACCGCGTTTGGACTGGGCATCGGCGCAGAGGAAGGCTCCTGCTATGGAGCTGGACTGGACACCGCGTTTGGACTGGGCATCGGCGCAGAGGAAGGCTCCTGCCCTGGAGCTGGAGGTTCTGGACCGTGGACCGTCGCAGGAGGTTCTGGACCGTGGTCCGTCGCAGGAGGTTCCGGACCGTGGACCGTCGCAGGAGGTTCCGGACCGTGGATCGTCGCAGGAGGTTCCGGACCGTGGTCCCTCGCAGGAGGTTCCGGACCGTGGTCCGTTGCAGGAGGTTCCGGACCGTGGACCGTCGCAGGAGGTTCCGGACCGTGGACCGTCGCAGGAGGTTCCGGACCTTGGTCCGTCGCAGGAGGTTCCGGACCGTGGACCGTCGCAGGAGGTTCCGGACCGTGGACCGTCTCAGGAGGTTTCGGACCGTGGTCCATCGCGGAAGCTCTGGACTGGTCTAACGTCCATTGCTCATGTTTCTTGGCCCAAGCTTGTCTCTTCTTCTTATTGGTGTCCTTTAGTAGTGGTTTCTTTGCAGAAATTCAACCATGAAGGCCTGATTCACGCCAGTCTCCTCTGAACAGTTGATGTTGAGATGTGTCTGTGACTTGAACTCGGCGAACCATTTATTTGGGCAGCAATTTCTGTGGCTGGTAACTCTAATGAACGTATCCTCTGCAGCAGAGGTAACTCTGGGTCTTCCTTTCCTGTGATGGTCCTGATGAGAGCCAGTTTCATCAGAGCGTTTGATGGTTTTTGCTACTGCACTTCTTCAAATGTTCCGTATTGACTGACCTTCATGTCTTAAAGTAATGATGGACTGACCTTCATGTCTTAAAGTAATGATGGACTGACCTTCATGTCTTAAAGTAATGATGGACTGACCTTCATGTCTTAAAGTGATGATGGACTGACCTTCATGTCTTATAGTAATGATGGACTGACCTTCATGTCTTAAAGTAATGATGGACTGACCTTCATGTCTTATAGTAATGATGGACTGACCTTCATGTCTTAAAGTAATGATGGACTGACCTTCATGTCTTATAGTAATGATGGACTGACCTTCATGTCTTATAGTAATGATGGACTGACCTTCATGTCTTATAGTAATGATGGACTGACCTTCATGTCTTATAGTAATGATGGACTGACCTTCATGTCTTAAAGTAATGATGGACTGACCTTCATGTCTTAAAGTAATGATGGACTGACCTTCATGTCTTAAAGTGATGATGGACTGTTGTTTCTCTTTCCTTATTTGAGCTGTTTTTGTCATAATATGGACTTGGTATTTTACTAAATAGGGCTCTTCTGTATACCACCCCTACCTTGTCACAACACAGGTGATTGGCTCAAACGCATTAAGAAGGAAAGAAATTCCACAAATAAATATTTAAGAATGCACACCTGTTAATTGAAATGCATTCCAGGTGACTACCTCTTGAAATTGGTTGAGAGAATGAGGCTACTTTGAAGAATCTAAAATCTAAAATCTGTTTTGATTTGTTTAATAACACTATATTGGTTACTACATGATTTCGTATGTGTTATTTCATAGTTTTGATGTCTTCACTATTATTCTACAATGTAGAAAATAGTAAAAAATGAAGAAAAATCTTTGAATGAGTAGGTGTTCTAAATCTTTGAATGAGTAGGTGTTCTAGATCTTTGAATGAGTAGGTGTTCTAAACCCTTGAATGAGTAGGTGTTCTAAATCTTTGAATGAGTAGCTGTTCTAGATCTTTGAATGAGTAGGTGTTCTAAACCTTTGAATGAGTAGGTGTTCTAAATCTTTGAATGAGTAGGTGTTCTAAATCTTTGAATGAGTAGGTGTTCTAAATCTTTGAATGAGTAGGTGTTCTAAATCTTTAAATGAGTAGGTGTTCTAAATCTTTGAATGAGTAGGTGTTCTAAATCTTTGAATGAGTAGGTGTTCTAAATCTTTGAATGAGTAGGTGTTCTAAATCTTTGAATGAGTAGGTGTTCTAGATCTTTGAATGAGTAGGTGTTCTAAATCTTTGAATGAGTAGGTGTTCTAAATCTTTGAATGAGTAGGTGTTCTAAATCTTTGAATGAGTAGGTGTTCTAAACCTTTGAATGAGTAGGTGTTCTAAATCTTTGAATGAGTAGGTGTTCTAGATCTTTGAATGAGTAGGTGTTCTAGATCTTTGAATGAGTAGGTGTTCTAAACCTTTGAATGAGTAGGTGTTCTAGATCTTTGAATGAGTAGGTGTTCTAAACCTTTGAATGAGTAGGTGTTCTAAACCGTTGAATGAGTAGGTGCCCAGCCGCCACAAGTAGATGCTAGAGTGCGATAGAATAAGGACATCCCAGCCGGCCAAACCCGACCCTAACGACGATGGGCCAATTGTGCGCCGCCTCATGGGTCTCTCGGAAACGGCCGGCTGCGACACAGCCCGGGATCGAACCTGGATCTGTAATGACGCCTCTAGCACTGCGATGCAGTGCCTTAGACCACTGCGCCACTCAGGAGGCCTGTACAGTGGCTCAACCTTCCCTCCCTAGGTATTCCTCTCTCTGTTCTCCTCCCTCTCGTCTCTCTGTTCCTCCCTAGGTATTACTCTCTCTGTTCTCCTCCCTCTCTTATTCCTCCCTAGGTATTCCTCTCTCTTTTCTCCTCCCTCTCTTCTCTCTGTCCCTCCCTAGGTATTCCTCTCTCTGTTCTCCTCCCTCTCTTCTCTCTGTCCCTCCCTAGATATTCCTCTTTCTGTTCTCCTCCCTCTCTTCTCTCTGTTCCTCCCTAGGTATTCCTCTCTCTTTTCCCCTCCCTCTCTTCTCTCTGTCCCTCCCTAGGTATTCCTCTCTCTGTTCTCCTCCCTCTCTTCTCCTCCCTAGATATTCCTCTCTCTGTTCTCCTCCCTCTCTTCTCTCTGTCTCTCCCTAGATATTCCCCTTTCTGTTCTCCTCCCTCTCTTCTCTCTGTTCCTCCCTAGGTATTCCTCTCTCTTTTCTCCTCCCTCTCTTCTCTCTGTCCCTCCCTAGGTATTCCTCTCTCTGTTCTCCTCCCTCTCTTCTCTCTGTTCCTCCCTAGATATTCCTCTCTTTCTCCTCCCTCTCTTCTCTCTGTTCCTCCCTAGATATTCCTCTCTCTTTTCTCCTCCCTCTCTTCTCTCTGTCCCTCCCTAGATATTCCTCTCTCTTTTCTCCTCCCTCTCTTCTATCTGTCTCATTATCAGCAGCATCAGTTGGGGCTTAGTGTCTTCCCTCCCCCCCATGACTTAACCAATCAGGTTGCCTGAAACAGAGCAGTGAGATAGTTCCTGTCAGATATCTCTTAATATCTCTCTTTTTAATTAAGGAGACATGATGAGTGAGTTAATTGTGGCGGCCACACTGGGACTGTCTCTAACATATTACAGAGTGCTAATGAGAGCTTACTGTACAAGGCCTTACTACTGACTATTGCATGATACTATCATCAGCTCTGCTCAGCTCTGTTCTCCGGTGATGTGCTGAGATACGCTGCTATGTCTGTCTGTCTGTCTGTCTGTCTGTCTGTCTGTCTGTCTGTCTGTCTGTCTGTCTGTCTGTGGCATCAACAAAG
>NC_092164.1:132677-140177 GCF_045791955.1 Oncorhynchus clarkii lewisi
AACCAAGTACAAAGTACCACAACCAAGTACAAAGAACCACAACCAAGCACAAAGTTCCACAACCAAGTACAAAGTACCACAACCACGCACAAAGTACCACAACTAAGTACAAAGTACCACAACCAAGTACAAAGTACTACAACCAAGTACAAAGTACCACAACCAAGTACAAATTACCGGCTGCCACAAAGCACGGGTACACAACAAAACCCGGCGCAAACCAGCCGGAAGCGCACCAACCTCGACAATCAACAAAACCCCACACAGACATGGGGGGAACAGAGGGCTAAATACACATAGTAATGATGAGGAGACAAACCAGGTGTGTAGGAAAACAAGACAAAACAAATGGAAAAATTAAAGGTGGAGCGCCGATGGCTAGAAGGCCGGCGACGTCGAACGCCGCCCGAACAAGGAGAGGAGAGGAGAGGAGAGGAGAGATGAGGAGAGATGAGAAGAGAAGAGAAGAGAAGAGAGGAGAGGAGAGGAGAAGAGAGGAGAGATGAAGAGAAGAGAAGAGAAGAGAGGAGAGGAGAGGAGAGGAGAGGAGAGGAGAGGAGAGAAGAGAAGAGAAGAGAAGAGAAGAGAAGAGAAGAGAGGAGAAGAGAGGAGGTAGCAACACTAGATATGTCTGTCTGTCTGTCAGAGAGGAGAGGAGGTGAGGTAACAACACTAGAGATGTCTGTCTGTCAGAGAGGAGAGAAGGTGAGGTAACATCACTAGAGATGTCTGTCTGTCAGAGAGGAGAGAAGGTGAGGTAACATCACTAGAGATGTCTGTCTGTCAGAGATGAGAGAAGGTGAGGTAACATCACTAGAGATGTCTGTCTGTCAGAGATGAGAGAAGGTGAGGTAACATCACTAGAGATGTCTGTCTGTCAGAGAGAAGGTGAGGTAACATCACTAGAGATGTCTGTCTGTCAGAGAGGAGAGAATGTGAGGTAACAACACTAGAGATGTCTGTCTGTCAGAGAGAAGGTGAGGTAACAACACTAGAGATGTCTGTCTGTCAGAGAGGAGAGAAGGTGAGGTAACAACACTAGATATGTCTGTCTGTCAGAGAGGAGAGAAGGTGAGGTAACAACACTAGAGATGTCTGTCTGTCAGAGAAATGGTGAGGTAACATCACTAGAGATGTCTGTCTGTCAGAGAGGAGAAGAGGTGAGGTAACAACACTAGAGATGTCTGTCTGTCAGAGAGGAGAAGAGGTGAGGTAACATCACTAGAGATGTCTGTCTGTCAGAGAGCCACAGCATAGCAGTTTCTGAGTACCTACAGGAGATACATACACTGTAGGCCACCTTCCATATCGATGGAGACGAATACCTTCTCAGGTAGATTCGACTGCGTTAATAAAAGATGCAGGGTTTCATACAGAACGCCGTCAAACGTGACATCAGAAACCTGATAACCTTCACGAGGCAGAGTGGTCCTGAGTAAATGTCATGTACTGCTGTCTCCTGTTTGTTCAGCAAACGCAGAGTTCAGATCAATCTGAACCAAATGGGAACTGAATCACTGGAAGAAATAAAATGACTCAAATCCATCTATTTCTACGATTTAAATCAAATGGTACATTTATGTTGTTTAAAAGAAATGGTACATTTATGTTGTTTAAAAGAAATGGTACATTTATGTTGTTTAAATTAAATGGTACATTTATGTTGTTTAAATTAAATGGTACATTTATGTTGTTTAAATTAAATGGTACATTTATGTTGTTTAAATGAAATGGTACATTTATGTTGTTTAAATGAAATGGTACATTTATGTGGTTTAAATTAAATGGTACATTCATATGGTTGAACCGTAAAGTGAAGTCGTCCCCAAAGCCTCATGAGAAAGAGAGAGTCGTTGGTTGTTTCTATCGCCAGCCTGTGTCGGATCTATGCAGCCGTGCAAGTGGGGGATTTGTGCACACGTGCATTCAATATGTAATGTGTGTGTGTGTTAATGTGTGTGTGGGTCGGAGCTAGGACATCTCGCCTCAGGACACACACACACACGCACGCACGCACGCACGCACGCACACACGCATGCACGCACACACACGGGCGCACGCACGCACGGGCACACGCACACACACACATTACACTGATACACACACACACACACACACGCACGCAAGCACGCACACACACACACACACACACACACACACACACACACACACACACACACACACACACACACACACACACACACACATACACACATACACACATACACACACACACACACACACAACACCCCATAATAGTCACTGACCTACACACAACACCCCATAATAGTCACTGACCTACACACAACACCCCATAATAGTCACTGGTCTACACACAACACCCCATAATAGTCACTGACCTACACACAACACCCCATAATAGTCACTGACCTACACACAACACCCCATAATAGTCACTGGTCTACACACAACACCCCATAATAGTCACTGACCTACACACAACACCCCATAAAAGTCACTGACCTACACACAACATCCCATAATAGTCACTGACCTACACACAGCACCCCATAATAGTCACTGGCCTACACACAACACCCCATAATAGTCACTGGCCTACACACAACACCCCATAATAGTCACTGGCCTACCTATGCTGAAGGGCCTAAATCTGAAACGCCTTGAGTCAATTAGTATTCAACTCCTTTGTTGAAGGGCATAGTCATAGTGTTGGACTCAGTCATAGTGTTGGACTCAGTCATAGTGTTGGACTCAGTCATAGTGTTGGGCTCAGTCATAGTGTTGGACTCAGTCATAGTGTTGGACTCAGTCATAGTGTTGGACTCAGTCATAGTGTTGGACTCAGTCATAGTGTTGGGCTCAGTCATAGTGTTGGACTCAGTCATAGTGTTGGGCTCAGTCATAGTGTTGGACTCAGTCATAGTGTTGGACTCAGTCATAGTGTTGGACTCAGTCATAGTGTTGGACTCAGTCATAGTGTTGGACTCAGTCATAGTGTTGGGCTCAGTCATAGTGTTGGACTCAGTCATAGTGTTGGACTCAGTCATAGTGTTGGACTCAGTCATAGTGTTGGACTCAGTCATAGTGTTGGGCTCAGTCATAGTGTTGGACTCAGTCATAGTGTTGGACTCAGTCATAGTGTTGGGCTCAGTCATAGTGTTGAACTCAGTCATAGTGTTGGACTCAGTCATAGTGTTGGACTCAGTCATAGTGTTGGGCTCAGTCATAGTGTTGGACTCAGTCATAGTGTTGGACTCAGTCATAGTGTTGGGCTCAGTCATAGTGTTGGACTCAGTCATAGTGTTGGACTCAGTCATAGTGTTGGGCTCAGTCATAGTGTTGGACTCAGTCATAGTGTTGGACTCAGTCATAGTGTTGGACTCAGTCATAGTGTTGGACTCAGTCATAGTGTTTTAACACGGTTTTAAAGTGACTGCCTCATCTCTGTACCCCCAAACATATATGTAAGGTCCTTCAGTCGGTGCAATGAATTAAAAATACAGATTAAATTCAACCACAAAGACCAAGGAGGTTTTCCAATGCTTCTTCAAAGAAGGGACCAGTATTGATAGATAGAAAGCATTGATCATCCATTTGAGCACGGTGAAGTTATTAATTACACTTTGGATGGTGTATCAATACAGCCAGTCACTACAGAGATACAGGCGTCCTTCCTAACTCAGTTGCCGGAGAGGAAGGAAACCGCTCAAGGATTTCACCATAAGGCGTATAGTGACTTTAAAATAGTTAGAGAGTTGAATGGCTGTGATGGGAGAAAACTGAGGATGGGATCAACAGCATTGTAGTTACTCCACGATACTAACCTAAATGACAGAGTGAAAAGAAGGAAGCCTGTACAGAATACAAAATATTCTAGAATAAAACATAATCCTAAACATGGCACTAAAGTAAAACTGCAATAAATGTGGTTAATAAATTAATGTCCTGAACACAAAGTGTTGTGTTTAGGGCAAATCCAACACATCACATCACTAAGTACCACTCTTCATATTTTCAAGCGGTGGCTGCATCATGTTATGGGTATGCTTGTCATCGGCAAGGACTCGTTATTTTAGGATAAAAAGAAGTAGAATAGATCTAAGCGCAGGCAAAATCCTGGAGAAAAACCTGGTTCAAATCACATTTTATTTGTATTCGTATTTATGGGCCGAATACAACAGGTGTAGTAGACCTCACAGTGAAATGCTAAATACAACAGGTGTAGTAGACCTCACAGTGAAATGCTGACTTACAAGCCCTTAACCTATAATGCAGTTCAAGAAATAGAGTTACGAAAATATTTACTAAGTAGACTAAAGTAAAAAACTGAAATAAAAAGTAACACAATGAAATAACAATAACAAGGCTATATACAGGGGGTACCGGTACCGAGTCAATGTGGAGGCTATATACAGGGGGTACCGGTACCGAGTCAATGTGGAGGCTATATACAGGGGGTACCAGTACAGAGTCAATGTGGAGGCTATATACAGGGGGTACCAGTACAGAGTCAGTGTGGAGGCTATTTACAGGGGGTACCTGTACAGAGTCAGTGTGGAGGCTATATACAGGGGGTACCGGTACCGAGTCAATGACACCGCCTAGGATACAGGAGTCAATGTGGAGGCTATATACAGGGGGTATCGGCACCGAGTCAATGACACCGCCTAGTATACAGGAGACAATGTGGAGGCTATATACAGGGGGTACCGGCACCGAGTCAATGACACCGCCTAGTATACAGGAGTCAATGTGGAGGCTATATACAGGGGGTACCGGTACCGAGTCAATGACACCGCCTAGGATACAGGAGTCAATGTGGAGGCTATATACAGGGGGTACCGGTACCGAGTCAATGACACCGCCTAGGATACAGGAGTCAATGTGGAGGCTATATACAGGGGGTACCGGCACCGAGTCAATGACACCGCCTAGTATACAGGAGTCAATGTGGAGGCTATATACAGGGGGTACCGGCACCGAGTCAATGACACCGCCTAGTATACAGGAGTCAATGTGGAGGCTATATACAGAGGGTACCGGCACCGAGTCAATGACACCGCCTAGTATACAGGAGTCAATGTGGAGGCTATATACAGGGGGTACCGGCACCGAGTCAATGACACCGCCTAGTATACAGGAGTCAATGTGGAGGCTATTATACAGGGGGTACCGGCACCGAGTCAATGACACCGCCTAGTATACAGGAGTCAATGTGGAGGCTATTATACAGGGGGTACCGGCACCGAGTCAATGACACCGCCTAGTATACAGGAGTCAATGTGGAGGCTATTATACAGGGGGTACCGGCACCGAGTCAATGACACCGCCTAGTATACAGGAGTCAATGTGGAGGCTATTATACAGGGGGTACCGGTACCGAGTCAATGACACCGCCTAGTATACAGGAGTCAATGTGGAGGCTATATACAGGGGGTACCGGCACCGAGTCAATGACACCGCCTAGTATACAGGAGTCAATGTGGAGGCTATATACAGGGGGTACCGGCACCGAGTCAATGACACCGCCTATTATACAGGAGTCAATGTGGAGGCTATTATACAGGGGTACCGGCACCGAGTCAATGACACCGCCTAGTATACAGGAGTCAATGTGGAGGCTATATACACGGGGTACCGGTACCGAGTCAATGACACCGCCTAGTATACAGGAGTCAATGTGGAGGCTATATACAGGGGGTACCGGTACCGAGTCAATGACACCGCCTAGTATATAAGTCCTGGAGGGCAGGAAGCTTGACCCCAGTGATGAACTGGGCCGTACACACTACCCTCTGTAGCGCCTTGTGGTCGGATGCTGAGCAGTTGCCATACCAGGCGGTGATGCAACCGGTCAGGATGCTCTCGATGGTGCAGCTGTAGAACTTTTTGAGGATCTGGGGACCCATGCCAAATCTTTTCAGTCTCCTGAGGGGGAAAAGTTGTTGTCGTGCCCTCTTCACGATTGTCTTGGTGTGTTTGGACAGACAGAGACAAATTCACCTTTCAGCAGGAGAATAACCTAAATCACAAGGCCAAATATACACTGGAGTTGCTTACCAAGACAACATTGAATGTTCCTGAGTCACTTCATTACAGCTTTGACTTAAATCGGCTTTAAAATCTATGGCAAGACTTGAAAATGGCTCTCTAGCAATGATCTGGACAACTTGACAGGCATCTTGAACATTTTGTGCATTTTGTGAAGCTCTTAGAGACTTACCCAGAAAGACTCGCGGCTGTAATCAGTGCCAAAGGTGATTCTAGCATGTATTGACTCAGGGGGTTGATTACTTATGCAATCAAGATAAAAAAAAGATTTTGTTTTTACAAATGTTAGAATTTGTCTTACACTTTGACATTACTGAGTATTTTGTGTAGATCGTTGACAAAAAAAATGACAATTAAATATATTTTATCCCACTTTATAACACAACAACATGTTTAAAAAGGTCAAGGGGTCTGAATACTTTCTGAAGGTATCCCTCCTATGTCCCTCCCTCCCTCCCTCCCTCCCTCCCTCCCTCCCTCCCTCCCTCCCTCCCTCCCACCCCTCTCTTTTGTTATTCTACCTGTTTTCTCCCCTGCCTCCCCCGCTCCCCTTCTCTCCTGCCTCCCCCTCCCCCCCTCTCCCACTCTCCCCTTCTCTCCTGCCGCCCCCTCTCCCCCTCTCCCCTTCTCTCCTGCCTCCCCCTCTCCCCATGCCTCCCCCTCTACCCCTCTCCCCTTCTCCCCTGTCTCCCCCTCTCCCCTGCCTCCCTCTCTCCCCCTCTCTCATGCCTCCCCCTCTCCCCTGCCTCCCCCATCCCCCTCTTGCCTGCCTCCCCCACCCCCCTCTCTCCTGCCTCCCCTCTCATGTCTCCCCCTCTCTCCTGCCTCCTCCTCCCCCCTTTAACTATTAACAGTGTATATGTTAACAGTCTGACAGACAGACGTCTCAGTAGCATCTCTCTCTGACAGACAGACAGACAGACGTCTCAGTAGCATCTCTCTCTGACTGAAATGGACACCAGCCTGACAGACGTCTCAGTAGCATCTCTCTGACTGAAATAGACACCAGCCTGAAAGACAGACAGACAGACAGACGTCTCAGTAGCATCTCTCTCTGACTGAAATAGACACCAGCCTGACAGACGTCTCAGTAGCATCTCTCTCTGACTGAAATAGACACCAGCCTGACAGACGTCTCAGTAGCATCTCTCTCTGACTGAAATAGCTCTCTCTACTCTCCTCTTAGTTATCACGAGCACGTCTCAACCTCACTGTGCAGAGTCACGGCGGGGGCACGGCCCAGAGTGCCGTTGGGCTCTGCAGCGCAGCTCACCCTCCTCATTACAGCTCAGCCGCAGAGAGAGAGGGTCAGGACATACACACACCCACCCACCCACCCCCACCCACCCACACACACACACACACACACACACACACACACACCCAC
The DNA here is from genome assembly GCF_045791955.1 of Oncorhynchus clarkii lewisi. Taxonomy (NCBI): domain Eukaryota; kingdom Metazoa; phylum Chordata; class Actinopteri; order Salmoniformes; family Salmonidae; genus Oncorhynchus; species Oncorhynchus clarkii. The sequence goes on from NC_092164.1 coordinate 140,098, forward strand.
ACACACACAAACACACACACACACACACACACACACACACAGACAGACAGTCAGACGGAGAGAAAGAGAGGGTCAGGACA
>NC_092164.1:145177-170177 GCF_045791955.1 Oncorhynchus clarkii lewisi
ATTTTATTTTATGTCCATTAAAATTACATCAAATTGATCAGAAATACAGTGTAGACATTGTTAATGTTGTAAATGACTGCTTTAGCTGGAAATGGCATATTTTTAATGCAACATCTACATAGGCGTACAGATTTTTACCTTGTCAGCTCAGGGATTTGAACCACCAACCTTTCGTTTACTAGTGCAACGCGGTAACCACTAGTCTACCTGCCTCTCCACTAGTCTACCTGCCTCTCCACTGGTCTACCTGCCTCCCCACTAGTCTACCTGCCTCCCCACTAGTCTACCTGCCTCTCCACTAGTCTACCTGCCTCCCCACTAGTCTACCTGCCTCCCCACTAGTCTACCTGCAGCCCCACTAGTCTACCTGCCTCCCCACTAGTCTACCTGCCGCCCCACTAGTCTACCTGCCTCTCCACTAGTCTACCTGCCTCCCCACTAGTCTACCTGCCGCCCCACTAGTCTACCTGCCGCCCCACTAGTCTACCTGCCTCCCCACTAGTCTACCTGCCTCCCCACTAGTCTACCTGCCTCTCCACTAGTCTACCTGCCGCCCCACTAGTCTACCTGCCGCCCCACTAGTCTACCTGCCGCCCCACTAGTCTACCTGCCGCCCCACTAGTCTACCTGCCGCCCCACTAGTCTACCTGCCTCCCCACTAGTCTACCTGCCTCCCCACTAGTCTACCTGCCTCCCCACTAGTCTACCTGCCTCCCCACTAGTCTACCTGCCGCCCCACTAGTCTACCTGCCGCCCCACTAGTCTACCTGCCGCCCCACTAGTCTACCTGCCTCCCCACTAGTCTACCTGCCGCCCCACTAGTCTACCTGCCTCTCCACTAGTCTACCTGCCTCTCCACTAGTCTACCTGCCGCCCCACTAGTCTACCTGCCGCCCCACTAGTCTACCTGCCGCCCCACTAGTCTACCTGCCGCCCCACTAGTCTACCTGCCGCCCCACTAGTCTACCTGCCTCCCCACTAGTCTACCTGCCGCCCCACTAGTCTACCTGCCTCTCCACTAGTCTACCTGCCGCCCCACTAGTCTACCTGCCGCCCCACTAGTCTACCTGCCGCCCCACTAGTCTACCTGCCTCTCCACTAGTCTACCTGCCTCTCCACTAGTCTACCTGCCTCTCCACTAGTCTACCTGCCGCCCCACTAGTCTACCTGCCTCTCCACTAGTCTACCTGCCTCTCCACTAGTCTACCTGGCTCTCCACTAGTCTACCTGCCTCCCCACTAGTCTACCTGCCTCCCCACTAGTCTACCTGCCTCCCCACTAGTCTACCTGCCTCCCCACTAGTCTACCTGCCTCTCCACTAGTCTACCTGCCGCCCCACTAGTCTACCTGCCGCCCCACTAGTCTACCTGCAGCCCCACTAGTCTACCTGCCTCCCCACTAGTCTACCTGCCGCCCCACTAGTCTACCTGCCTCTCCACTAGTCTACCTGCCGCCCCACTAGTCTACCTGCCGCCCCACTAGTCTACCTGCCGCCCCACTAGACTACCTGCCGCCCCACTAGGCTACCTGCCGCCCCACTAGGCTACCTGCCGCCCCACTAGGCTACCTGCCTCCCCACTAGTCTACCTGCCGCCCCACTAGTCTACCTGCCTCTCCACTAGTCTACCTGCCGCCCCACTAGTCTACCTGCCGCCCCACTAGTCTACCTGCCGCCCCACTAGTCTACCTGCCTCTCCACTAGTCTACCTGCCTCTCCACTAGTCTACCTGCCTCTCCACTAGTCTACCTGCCGCCCCACTAGTCTACCTGCCTCACCACTAGGCTACCTGCCGCACCACTAGTCTACCTGCCTCTCCACTAGTCTACCTGCCGCCCCACTAGTCTACCTGCCGCCCCACTAGTCTACCTGCCGCCCCACTAGTCTACCTGCCTCTCCACTAGTCTACCTGCCTCTCCACTAGTCTACCTGCCTCTCCACTAGTCTACCTGCCGCCCCACTAGTCTACCTGCCTCTCCACTAGTCTACCTGCCTCTCGACTAGTCTACCTGCCTCTCCACTAGTCTACCTGCCTCTCCACTAGTCTACCTGCCTCTCCACTAGTCTACCTGGCTCTCCACTAGTCTACCTGCCTCCCCACTAGTCTACCTGCCTCCCCACTAGTCTACCTGCCTCCCCACTAGTCTACCTGCCTCTCCACTAGTCTACCTGCCGCCCCACTAGTCTACCTGCCGCCCCACTAGTCTACCTGCAGCCCCACTAGTCTACCTGCCTCCCCACTAGTCTACCTGCCGCCCCACTAGTCTACCTGCCTCTCCACTAGTCTACCTGCCTCTCCACTAGTCTACCTGCCTCTCCACTAGTCTACCTGCCTCTCCACTAGTCTACCTGGCTCTCCACTAGTCTACCTGCCGCCCCACTAGTCTACCTGCCTCTCCACTAGTCTACCTGCCGCCCACACTAGTCTACCTGCCGCCCCACTAGTCTACCTGCCGCCCCACTAGTCTACCTGCCTCCCCACTAGTCTACCTGCCGCCCCACTAGGCTACCCTCCGCCCCACCAGTCTACCTGCCGCCCCACTAGTCTACCTGCCGCCCCACTAGTCTACCTGCCTCCCCACTAGTCTACCTGCCGCCCCACTAGTCTACCTGCCGCCCCACTAGTCTACCTGCCGCCCCACTAGACTACCTGCCGCCCCACTAGGCTACCTGCCACTGCTGCCATCAACAGTGAAAAAGAGACTCCAGGATGCTGGCCTTCTAGGAAGAGTTGCAAAGAAAAAGCCACATGTCAGACTGGCCAATAAAAAGAAAAGATGAAGATGGGCAAAATAACACAGACACTGGACAGAGGAACTCTGCCTAGAAGGACAGCATCCCGGAGTCGCCTCTTCACTGTTGACGTTGAGACTGGACAGAGGAACTCTGCCTAGAAGACCAGCATCACGGAGTCACCTCTTCACTGTTGACGTTGAGACTTGTGTTTTGCAGCTACTATGAAGCTGCCAGTTGAGGACTTGTGAGCCGTCTGTTTCTCAAACTAGACACTCTAATGCACTTGTCATCTTGCTCAGTTGTGCACCGGGGCCTCCCACTCGTCTTTTATTCTGTTTTGAGCCAATTTGCGCTGTTCTGTGAAGGGAGTAGCTACACAGCGTTGTACCAGATCTTTAGTTTGTCGATTTCTCTCATGGAACAGCCTTAATTTCTCAGAACAAGAATAGACTGACGAATTTCAGAAGAAAGTGCTTTGTTTCTGGCCATTTTGAGCCTGTAATCGAACCCACACATGCTGATGCTCCAGATACTCAACTAGTCTAAAGAAGGCCAGTTTAATTGCTTCTTTAATCAGCACAAAAGTTTTCAGCTGTGCTAACATAATTGAGAAAGGGTTTTCTAATGATCAATTAGCCTTTTAAAATGATACACTTGCATTAGCTAACACAACGTGCCATTGGAACACAGGAGTGATGGTTGCTGATAATGGGCCTCTGTATGCCTATGTAGATATTCCATTACAAATCAGCCGTTTCCAGCTACAATCGTCATTTACAACATTAACAATGTCTGTATTTCTCATCAATTTGATGTTATGGACATAAAAAAAGAAGTGCTTTTCTTTAAAAAACAACATTTCTAAGTGACTCCAACCTTTTGAACAGTAATGAGTGTTTTGAGTCTGTTGAGCTTTCCAAATTAAATCAATAGTTTGTTATTTTGTTATTTTTACAACAGATAGGACACACCTGTCCGGTCACAGTCAACACACATTTATATATATATACATATATTATCATAAGAAGAATGATGGAATATAACTTAATAAATACTGTCACGCCCTGACCATAGTTTACTTTGTATTTTCTATGTTTTGATTGGTCAGGGTGTGATCTGAGTGGGCATTCTATGTTACATGTCTAGTTTGTCTAGTTCTATGTTCGGCCTGATATGGTTCTCAATCAGAGGCAGGTGTTCGTCATTGTCTCTGATTGGGAACCATATTTAGGTAGCCTGGGTTTCACTGTGTGTTTGTGGGTGATTGTCTATGTTGATGGCTTGTTTCAGCACAGGTCTCATTTTGTAGCTTCACGGTCGTATTTGGTTTATTGTTTTTGTTACTCGTTTGTATAGTGTTCAGTTTTTTCTTGATTAAAGATTTGCCATGGACACTCACCACGCCGCGTATTGGTCCTCAGATCCATCTCGTCTCTCCTCTTCGGATGAAGAGGAGGACGGCCGTTACAGAATCACCCACCACCAACGGACCAAGCAGCGTGTCAACAGGCAGGAGCAGCGCGAGGAGAAGCGCAATAAGGATTTCTGGACATGGGAGGAAATCCTCGACGGGAGAGGACCCTGGGCTAAACCAGGGGAGTGTAGCCGCACTAAGGTGCAGCGGGAGAAGAAACAACAGGAGCAGCCCAAAGAGGAGGTATGGACATGGGAGGACGAATTAGAAGGAAGAGGACCCTGGGCTCAGCCAGGAGAATATCGCCGCCCCAAAGAAGAACTGGAGGCGGCGAAAGCTGAGAGGCGCAGATACGAGGAGGCAGCACGACGTAGCGGATGGAAGCCTGAGAGGCAGCCCCAAAAATTTCTTGGGGGGGGGCTAACAGGGAGTATGGCTATGCCAGGTAGGAGACCTGAGCAGACTCCCTGTGCTTACCGGGGGGCTAGAGAGACCGGACAGGCACCGTGTTATGCAGTGGTGCGCACGGTGTCTCCAGTGCGGGTGCATAGCCCGGTGCGGTATATTCCAGCTCCGCGTGTCTGCCGGGCTAGATTGAGCGTCGAGCCTAATGCCATGAAGCCGGCTCTACGCAGCTGGTCTCCAGTGCGTCTCCTTGGGCCGGCTTACATGGCACCAGCCTTGCGCTCGGTGTCTCCGGTTCGCCTGCATAGTCCAGTGCGGGCTATTCCACCTCGCCGCACTGGCAGGGCGACCGTGAGCATTCAACCAGGTAAGGTTGGGCAGGCTCGGTGCTCAAGAGCTCCAGTGCGCCTGCACGGTCCGGTTTTTCCAGTACCACCTCCACACCCCAGCCCTCCGGTAGCAGTTCCCCGCACCAGGCTTCCTGTGCGTGTCCTCGGCCCAGTACCACCAGTGCCAGCACCACGCATCAGGCCTACAGTGCGCCTCGCCTGTCCAGCGCTGTCGGAGCCTTCCTCCTCTCCAGCGCTGTCGGAGTCTCCCGCCTGTTTAGCGCTGTCAGAGCTTTCTGCCTCTACAGCGCTGCCGGAGTCTCCCGCCTGTTCAGAACTGCCAGTTAGCATAGAGCTGCCAGTTAGCTTAGAGCTGCCAGTTAGCAAGGAGCTGCCAGTCTGCAAGGAGCTGCCAGTCTGCAAGGAGCTGCCAGTCTGCATGGAGCTGCCAGTCTGCATGGAGCTGCCAGTCTGCATAGAGCTGCCAGTCTGCATGGAGCTGCCAGTCTGCAAGGAGCCGCCAGAGCTGCCTGTCTGCAAGGAGCCGCCAGAGCTGCCAGTCTGCAAGGAGCCGCCAGAGCTGCCAGTCTGCAAGGAGCCGCCAGAGCTGCCAGTCTGCAAGGAGCCGCCAGAGCTGCCAGTCTGCAAGGAGCCGCCAGAGCTGCCAGTTAGCATGGAGCAGCCAGGGCCGCCAGTCAGCATGGAGCAGCCAGGGCCGCCAGTCAGCATGGAGCAGCCAGGGCCGCCAGTCAGCATGGAGCAGCCAGTCAGCATGGAGCAGCCAGTCAGCATGGAGCAGCCAGAGCTACCAGTCATCATGGAGCAGCCAGTCAGCATGGAGCAGCCAGAGCTGCCAGTCGTCCAGACTCTTCCAGATCTGCCAGTCGTCCAGACTCTCTCAGATCTGCCAGTCGTCCAGATTCTCCCAGATCTGCCAGTCGACCAGATTCTCCCAGATCCGCCAGTCGACCAGATTCTCCCAGATCCGCCAGTCGACCAGATTCTCCCAGATCCGCCAGTCGACCAGATTCTCCCAGATCCGCCAGTCGACCAGATTCTCCCAGATCCGCCAGTCGACCAGATTCTCCCAGATCTGCTAGTCGACCAGGATCTGCTGAAACCGCCAGCCAGCCAGGTTCTGGTAGTTTCTACTACCTGCCTGGGCTTCCTCTCAGTGCTGAGCTTCCTCTCAGTGCTGAGCTTCCTCTCAGTGCTGAGCTACCCATCTGTCCCGAGTTACCTCTGTCCCGAGCTGTCCCTCTGTCCCATGTTATCATTGTGGTGGGTAACCTATTTAGGGACGTTTAGGAGGGGGATTAAAACTGTCATGGAGTGGGGTCCACGTCCAGCGCCAGAGCCGCCACCGCGGACAGATGCCCACCCAGACCCTCCCCTATAGGTTCAGGTTTTGCGGCCGGAGTCCGCACCTTGGGGGGGGGGGTACTGTCACGCCCTGACCATAGTTTACTTTGTATTTTCTATGTTTTGATTGGTCAGGGTGTGATCTGAGTGGGCATTCTATGTTACATGTCTAGTTTGTCTAGTTCTATGTTCGGCCTGATATGGTTCTCAATCAGAGGCAGGTGTTCGTCATTGTCTCTGATTGGGAACCATATTTAGGTAGCCTGGGTTTCACTGTGTGTTTGTGGGTGATTGTCTATGTTGATGGCTTGTTTCAGCACAGGTCTCATTTTGTAGCTTCACGGTCGTATTTGGTTTATTGTTTTTGTTACTCGTTTGTATAGTGTTCAGTTTTTTCTTGATTAAAGATTTGCCATGGACACTCACCACGCCGCGTATTGGTCCTCAGATCCATCTCGTCTCTCCTCTTCGGATGAAGAGGAGGACGGCCGTTACAGAATCACCCACCACCAACGGACCAAGCAGCGTGTCAACAGGCAGGAGCAGCGCGAGGAGAAGCGCAATAAGGATTTCTGGACATGGGAGGAAATCCTCGACGGGAGAGGACCCTGGGCTAAACCAGGGGAGTGTAGCCGCACTAAGGTGCAGCGGGAGAAGAAACAACAGGAGCAGCCCAAAGAGGAGGTATGGACATGGGAGGACGAATTAGAAGGAAGAGGACCCTGGGCTCAGCCAGGAGAATATCGCCGCCCCAAAGAAGAACTGGAGGCGGCGAAAGCTGAGAGGCGCAGATACGAGGAGGCAGCACGACGTAGCGGATGGAAGCCTGAGAGGCAGCCCCAAAAATTTCTTGGGGGGGGGCTAACAGGGAGTATGGCTATGCCAGGTAGGAGACCTGAGCAGACTCCCTGTGCTTACCGGGGGGCTAGAGAGACCGGACAGGCACCGTGTTATGCAGTGGTGCGCACGGTGTCTCCAGTGCGGGTGCATAGCCCGGTGCGGTATATTCCAGCTCCGCGTGTCTGCCGGGCTAGATTGAGCGTCGAGCCTAATGCCATGAAGCCGGCTCTACGCAGCTGGTCTCCAGTGCGTCTCCTTGGGCCGGCTTACATGGCACCAGCCTTGCGCTCGGTGTCTCCGGTTCGCCTGCATAGTCCAGTGCGGGCTATTCCACCTCGCCGCACTGGCAGGGCGACCGTGAGCATTCAACCAGGTAAGGTTGGGCAGGCTCGGTGCTCAAGAGCTCCAGTGCGCCTGCACGGTCCGGTTTTTCCAGTACCACCTCCACACCCCAGCCCTCCGGTAGCAGTTCCCCGCACCAGGCTTCCTGTGCGTGTCCTCGGCCCAGTACCACCAGTGCCAGCACCACGCATCAGGCCTACAGTGCGCCTCGCCTGTCCAGCGCTGTCGGAGCCTTCCTCCTCTCCAGCGCTGTCGGAGTCTCCCGCCTGTTTAGCGCTGTCAGAGCTTTCTGCCTCTACAGCGCTGCCGGAGTCTCCCGCCTGTTCAGAACTGCCAGTTAGCATAGAGCTGCCAGTTAGCTTAGAGCTGCCAGTTAGCAAGGAGCTGCCAGTCTGCAAGGAGCTGCCAGTCTGCAAGGAGCTGCCAGTCTGCATGGAGCTGCCAGTCTGCATGGAGCTGCCAGTCTGCATAGAGCTGCCAGTCTGCATGGAGCTGCCAGTCTGCAAGGAGCCGCCAGAGCTGCCTGTCTGCAAGGAGCCGCCAGAGCTGCCAGTCTGCAAGGAGCCGCCAGAGCTGCCAGTCTGCAAGGAGCCGCCAGAGCTGCCAGTCTGCAAGGAGCCGCCAGAGCTGCCAGTCTGCAAGGAGCCGCCAGAGCTGCCAGTTAGCATGGAGCAGCCAGGGCCGCCAGTCAGCATGGAGCAGCCAGGGCCGCCAGTCAGCATGGAGCAGCCAGGGCCGCCAGTCAGCATGGAGCAGCCAGTCAGCATGGAGCAGCCAGTCAGCATGGAGCAGCCAGAGCTACCAGTCATCATGGAGCAGCCAGTCAGCATGGAGCAGCCAGAGCTGCCAGTCGTCCAGACTCTTCCAGATCTGCCAGTCGTCCAGACTCTCTCAGATCTGCCAGTCGTCCAGATTCTCCCAGATCTGCCAGTCGACCAGATTCTCCCAGATCCGCCAGTCGACCAGATTCTCCCAGATCCGCCAGTCGACCAGATTCTCCCAGATCCGCCAGTCGACCAGATTCTCCCAGATCCGCCAGTCGACCAGATTCTCCCAGATCCGCCAGTCGACCAGATTCTCCCAGATCTGCTAGTCGACCAGGATCTGCTGAAACCGCCAGCCAGCCAGGTTCTGGTAGTTTCTACTACCTGCCTGGGCTTCCTCTCAGTGCTGAGCTTCCTCTCAGTGCTGAGCTTCCTCTCAGTGCTGAGCTACCCATCTGTCCCGAGTTACCTCTGTCCCGAGCTGTCCCTCTGTCCCATGTTATCATTGTGGTGGGTAACCTATTTAGGGACGTTTAGGAGGGGGATTAAAACTGTCATGGAGTGGGGTCCACGTCCAGCGCCAGAGCCGCCACCGCGGACAGATGCCCACCCAGACCCTCCCCTATAGGTTCAGGTTTTGCGGCCGGAGTCCGCACCTTGGGGGGGGGGGTACTGTCACGCCCTGACCATAGTTTACTTTGTATTTTCTATGTTTTGATTGGTCAGGGTGTGATCTGAGTGGGCATTCTATGTTACATGTCTAGTTTGTCTAGTTCTATGTTCGGCCTGATATGGTTCTCAATCAGAGGCAGGTGTTCGTCATTGTCTCTGATTGGGAACCATATTTAGGTAGCCTGGGTTTCACTGTGTGTTTGTGGGTGATTGTTCCTGTCTATGTGTTTTTCACCAGATAGGCTGTTTTAGGTTTTCGTTACGTTCATCACGTTCTTTATTTTTTGTAGTGTTTGCATTGATTCGTGTTTTACGTTTGTTCATTAAAACATGGATCGCAATCTACATGCTGCATTTTGGTCCGACTCTCCTTCACATATAGAAAACCGTTACAAATACAAATAATATTTTTACAACTTGTGACAGGAATGTTGTAGAACCTGTGTCAAACGGAGCCCATATTTATTTATATTTGATCTGCGTTTTACTATCTTTCCTCACTCCGCTTTGTTAGGGAGCAGACGTAGGCTGTTATCTTCATCGTGATACCCATAACAAAAATAATAGTCATCCTCTTTTCCAAAAAGTCTTGTGTTCATATTTCACACACCTCCGACGCCGCAGAAGAGAAGCTGGATACAGGGAGTCGAATATTTAATAAGGAACAGACATCAAACGAGACAGCGTCAGAACCGGGTATCCAAAGATAAACGAACATCAATCCTGAAGCTGGGGAACGGAGCAGGGGAACGGGGCAGGGGAACGGGGCAGGGGAACGGGGCTGGGGAACGGAGCAGGGGAACGGAGCAGGGGAACGGAGCAGGGGAACGGAGCAGGGGAACGGGGCAGGGGAACGGGGCTGGGGAACGGGGCTGGGGAACGGGGCAGGGGAACGGGGCTGGGGAACGGGGCTGGGGAACGGGGCTGGGGAACGGAGCAGGGGAACGGGGCTGGGGAACGGGGCTGGGGAACGGAGCAGGGGAACGGAGCAGGGGAACGGGGCTGGGGAACGGAGCAGGGGAACGGAGCAGGGGAACGGGGCTGGGGAACGGAGCAGGGGAACGGAGCAGGGGAACGGAGCAGGGGAACGGGGCAGGGGAACGGGGCTGGGGAACGGAGCAGGGGAACGGGGCTGGGGAACGGAGCAGGGGAGCGGAGCTGGGGAACGGGGCTGGGGAACGGGGCTGGGGAACGGAGCAGGGGAGCGGAGCTGGGGAACGGAGCAGGGGAACGGGGCTGGGGAACGGGGCTGGGGAACGGGGCTGGGGAACGGAGCAGGGGAACGGAGCAGGGGAACGGGGCTGGGGAACGGGGCTGGGGAACGGAGCAGGGGAACGGGGCAGGGGAACGGAGCAGGGGAACGGGGCAGGGGAACGGAGCAGGGGAACGGAGCAGGGGAACGGGGCAGGGGAACGGGGCTGGGGAACGGAGCAGGGGAACGGGGCTGGGGAACGGAGCAGGGGAGCGGAGCTGGGGAACGGGGCTGGGGAACGGGGCTGGGGAACGGAGCAGGGGAGCGGAGCTGGGGAACGGAGCAGGGGAACGGGGCTGGGGAACGGGGCAGGGGAACGGGGCAGGGGAACGGAGCAGGGGAACGGGGCAGGGGAACGGAGCAGGGGAACGGAGCAGGGGAACGGGGCAGGGGAACGGGGCTGGGGAACGGAGCAGGGGAACGGGGCTGGGGAACGGAGCAGGGGAGCGGAGCTGGGGAACGGGGCTGGGGAACGGGGCTGGGGAACGGAGCAGCGGAGCGGAGCTGGGGAACGGAGCAGGGGAACGGAGCTGGGGAACGGAGCAGGGGAACGGAGCAGGGGAACGGAGCTGGGGAACAGAGCTGGGGAACAGAGCTGGGGAACAGAGCTGGGGGACGGAGCTACATTACTACATTACTACATTACTACATTACTACATTAATACATTACTACATTACTACATTACTGAATGTTTCTAATTAGAGATAGATAAACACTTGGTTTAGACTACATTACTACATTACTGAATGTTTCTAATTAGAGATAGATAAACACTTGGTTTAGACTACATTACTACATTACTGAATGTTTCTAATTAGAGATAGATAAACACTTGGTTTAGACTACATTACTACATTACTGAATGTTTCTAATTAGAGATAGATAAACACTTGGTTTAGACTACATTACTACATTACTGAATGTTTCTAATTAGAGATAGATAAACACTTGGTTTAGACTACATTACTACATTACTGAATGTTTCTGATTAGAGATAGATAAACACTTGGTTTAGACTACATTACTACATTACTACATTACTGAATGTTTCTAATTAGAGATAGATAAACACTTGGTTTAGACTACATTACTACATTCCTGAATGTTTCTAATTAGAGATAGATAAACACTTGGTTTAGACTACATTACTAAATTACTGAATGTTTCTAATTAGAGATAGATAAACACTTGATTTAGACTACATTACTACATTACTGAATGTTTCTAATTAGAGATAGATAAACACTTGGTTTAGACTACATTACTACATTACTGAATGTTTCTAATTAGAGATAGATAAACACTTGGTTTAGACTACATTACCACATTACTACATTCCTGAATGTTTCTAATTAGAGATAGATAAACACTTGGTTTAGACTACATTACCACATTACTACATTACTGAATGTTTCTTATTAGAGATAGATAAACACTTGGTTTAGACTACATTATTACATTCCTGAATGTTTCTGATTAGAGATAGATAAACACTTGGTTTAGACTACATTACTACATTACTGAATGTTTCTAATTAGAGATAGATAAACACTTGGTTTAGACTACATTACTACATTACTGAATGTTTCTAATTAGAGATAGATAAACACCTGATTTAGACTACATGACTACATTACTACATTACTACATTACTGAATGTTTCTAATTAGAGATAGATAAACACTTGGTTTAGACTACATTACTACATTCCTGAATGTTTCTAATTAGAGATAGATAAACACTTAATTTAGACTACATTACTACATTACTGAATGTTTCTGATCAGATGAACAAAGGAATAGATGTTACACAACCTCCACTTATTTGCTCAACCAGAAACCAATTAACCAATTATCCTTCAGACAGACAGAGATTCAGTGAAACAAAATCACATTGATTGATTATCAGACAAGTCAGGGAAGTCACAGGCTGTTGGTCAGGGAGGAGGAAGAGGTGGGGGAGGTGGAGGAGGAGGAGGGGGAGGAGGTCTGGGCTAACTAAACGACTGTGAGTCCATTTTTCATTTTCCATTTGTTTTGTCTTGTTTTGCACCTGGTTCTCATTTCCCTCATTACGTGTTGTGTATTTAACCCTCTGTCCCCCCCCACCCCCCATGTCTTTGTGTGGTATTGTTTACTGTAAGTGCTTGTGTACATTTTGTTTGTCTGGTGCGTTGTCGGGTTATTGTTTCCATACATTGTATTTCCTGTTGGTTTTACTGTTAAACTGCTCTCCTGTGTCTAACTTCCCTGCCACCAGATACACAGCCCTTACAGTGAGAGAAGATTAAAAAATAATCCACTTGTTTAATTGATAAAGTACATAACATGATGTCAAAAGGCTGTAATAAATTAGTCAAGACGATCAGGAGCAGGACTCACAATCAATTTAGCTAACATGTCCCCAGCCTGACTGTAGCCTAACCAAAGGGACACACAGGGTTGCACCTGGGGGTTTGGCCTCTTTCCAGTTTGGACATCTTGACACCCCTGTAGAGTCGCCTGGTTTGCTGGTTGTAGACAGGACATGGGGAAGGAGGGGTGAAGTGGGTAATTCCATCTGCTCCCATGATGCCCTGCACCAGTCTAGTCTGTTGCTATGGGGACTTTATCGTTCAGAGTTTAGAATCCGTTAACTAAGGGACACCCCCCCCCCCACACACACACACCCCTCTCCTCTCAGAGCTGATTCAATTGTTTTTGTTTGTTTTACCAATTAATATCTGCTGGAAAGCGATAAAGTAGTTCACCGCTAATCCCAGGCTACTGAGGGAGGGAGGGAGGGAGGGATTGAGGGAGGGATAGAGGGAGGGAGGGGGGGAGGGAGGGATAGAGGGAGGGATGGAGGGAGGGAGGGATAGAGGGAGGGATAGAGGGAGGGAGGGAGGGAGGGATAGAGGGAGGGATAGAGGGAGGGAGGGATGGAGGGAGGGAGGGAGGGATAGAGGGAGGGAGGGAGGGAGGGAGGGATAGAGGGAGGGAGGGGGGGATAGAGGGAGGGAGGGAGGGATGGAGGGATGGAGGGAGGGAGGGAGGGAGGGATAGAGGGAGGGAGGGAGGGAGGGATAGAGGGAGGGAGGGGGGGATAGAGGGAGGGAGGGAGGGATGGAGGGAGGGGGGGATGGAGGGAGGGAGGGAGGGATAGAGAGAGGGAGGGAGGGATAGAGGGAGGGAGGGATAGAGGGAGGGATATAGGGAGGGAGGGAGGGAGGGAGGAAAGGATGGAGGGAGGGAGGGATAGAGGGAGGGAGGGATAAAGGGAGGGATGGATGGAGGGAGAGAGGGACAGAGGGACAGAGGAGAGGTTGTGAATATTAATGACCAGGCACTTCTAAAGGCTAAATACCATCAGTATGTCAGGATGGGAGGCCGGCTGTTCAGCAAGGAGAGCTCTGGTTTATTTAATACTTTATTAGATACGCAGAATTACACAAGTCAACCGATGTGACCATTTACCTGAATATACAGACATCATCCTAGATGACTGGTATACCTGAATATACAGACATCATCCTAGATTACTGGTATACCTGAACATACAGACATCATCCTAGAATATGCCTGATGACTTGTATACCTGAATATACAGACATCATCCTAGAATATGCCTGATGACTGGTATACCTGAATATACAGACATCATCCTAGATGACTGGTATACCTGAATATACAGACATCATCCTAGATGACTGGTATACCTGAATATACAGACATCATCCTAGAATATGACTGGTATACCTGAATATACAAACATCATGCTAGAATATGCCTGATGACTGGTATACCTGAATATAAAGACATCATCCTAGAATATGCCTGATGACTGGTATACCTGAATATACAGACATCATCCTAGATGACTGGTATACCTGAACATACAGACATCATCCTAGAATATGCCTGATGACTGGTATACCTGAATATACAGACATCATCCTAGAATATACCTGATGACTGGTATACCTGAATATACAGACATCATCCTAGAATATGCCTGATGACTGGTATACCTGAATATACAGACATCATCCTAGAATATGCCTGATGACTGGTATACCTGAATATACAGACATCATCCTAGAATATGCCTGATGACTGGTATACCTGAATATACAGACATCATCCTAGATTATGCCTGATGACTGGTATACCTGAATATACAGACATCATCCTAGATGACTGGTATACCTGAATTTACAGACATCATCCTAGAATATGACTGGTATACCTGAATATACAGACATCATCCTAGAATATGCCTGATGACTGGTATACCTGAATATACAGACATCATCCTAGAATATGCCTGATGACTGGTGTACCTGAATATACAGACATCATCCTAGAATATGCCTGATGACTGGTATACCTGAATATACAGACATCATCCTAGAATATGCCTGATGACTTGTATACCTGAATATACAGACATCATCCTAGAATATGCCTGATGACTGGTATACCTGAACATATGAAGCATCATCTTCGTTGATAGGTCCCCCCCCCCCATCAGAAGACTCCATTACAGTACACCATAGGGAAGGTGTGTCCGTCACCCCCCACCCCCCCCCCCCCCCCATCAGAAGGCTCCATGACAGTAGACCATAGGGAAATGGAGTCCGTCACATTTGGGTCATGTCGTGTTGGCTTTGGGATCACAAGACAATCACAGAGACTTTAAAGACATTCAGCCGCTGTAGTCACGGTGATAGAACCCCCTGACGACTCTTCATTAGATAACGAGTCCCATGTCAAATTAATGTTTGACCATGTTCTGATGTTCTGATGTTCTGATGTTCCGTGTTCTGATGTTCCGCGTTCCGCATCGACTTTGTCGCTGCAATTATCAGGGGATGTGTGTTTCAGCTGTGTGTGCGTGTGCGTGTGTGCGTGTGTGTGCGTATGAGTGTGCGTGTGTGCGTTCATGTGTGCGTATGTGTGTGTGTGTGTGCGTATGAGTGTGTGTGTGTGTGAGTGTGTGTGTGTGTGGGTGTGTGTGTGCGTGTGCGTGTGTGTGTGTGTATGAGTGTGTGTGAGTGTGTGTGTGTGTGTGTGTGTGAGTAGGCACCTATCAGGGGACAGATGGGTATAAGGATGTGACACAGATTCCTTTAGTCCATATTTAATATTCAAACATTCAAAGAGGAGAGAGGAAATTGAGTGATACCCTGTTATACTGTGGAACACGCTGTCTCCTCCTGTTAGACTGTAGAACACGCTGTCTCTCTGTCTCCTCCTGTTAGACTGTAGAACACGCTGTCTCTCTGTCTCCTACTGTTATACTGTGGAACACGCTGTCTCCTCCTGTTAGACTGTAGAACACGCTGTCTCTCTGTCTCCTCCTGTTAGACTGTAGAACACGCTGTCTCTCTGTCTCCTCCTGTTAGACTGCAGAACACGCTGTCTCTCTGTCTCCTACTGTGATGTCCTGTTAGACTGTAGAACACGCTGTCTCTGTCTCCTCCTGTTAGACTGTAGAACACGCTGTCTCTCTGTCTCCTCCTGTTATACTGTGGAACACGCTGTCTCCTCCTGTTAGACTGTAGAACACGCTGTCTCTCTGTCTCCTCCTGTTAGACTGTAGACCACGCTGTCTCTCTGTCTCCTACTGTTAGATTGCAGAACACGCTGTCTCTCTGTCTCCTCCTGTTAGACTGCAGAACACGCTGTCTCTCTGTCTCCTCCTGTTAGATTGTAGAACACGCTGTCTCTCTGTCTCCTCCTGTTAGACTGTAGAACACGCTGTCTCTCTGTCTCCTACTGTTAGACTGTAGAACACGCTGTCTCTCTGTCTCCTACTGTGATGTCCTGTTAGATTGTAGAACACACTGCCTCTCTGTCTCCTACTGTGATATCCTGTTATACTGTAGAACACGCTGTCTCTCTGTCTCCTCCTGTTAGACTGTAGAACACTCTGTCTCTCTGTCTCCTACTGTGATATCCTGTTAGACTGTAGAACACGCTGTCTCTCTGTCTCCTACTGTGATATCCTGTTATACTGTAGAACACGCTGTCTCTCTGTCTCCTCCTGTTAGACTGTAGAACACTCTGTCTCTCTGTCTCCTACTGTGATATCCTGTTAGACTGTAGAACACGCTGTCTCTCTGTCTCCTACTGTGATATCCTGTTATACTGTAGAACACGCTGTCTCTCTGTCTCCTCCTGTTAGACTGTAGAACACTCTGTCTCTCTGTCTCCTACTGTGATATCCTGTTAGACTGTAGAACACGCTGTCTCTCTGTCTCCTCCTGTTAGACTGTAGAACACGCTGTCTCTCTGTCTCCTCCTGTTAGACTGTAGAACACGCTGTCTCTCTGTCTCCTCCTGTTAGACTGTAGAACACTCTGTCTCTCTATCTCCTACTGTGATATCCTGTTAGACTGTAGAACACGCTGTCTCTTTGTCTCCTCCTGTTAGACTGTAGAACACGCTGTCTCTCTGTCTCCTACTGTGATATCCTGTTATACTGTAGAACACGCTGTCTCTCTGTCTCCTCCTGTTAGACTGTAGAACACTCTGTCTCTCTGTCTCCTAGTGTGATATCCTGTTAGACTGTAGAACACGCTGTCTCTCTGTCTCCTACTGTTAGATTGCAGAACACGCTGTCTCTCTGTCTCCTCCTGTTAGACTGTAGACCACGCTGTCTCTCTGTCTCCTACTGTTA
Organism: Oncorhynchus clarkii lewisi; assembly: GCF_045791955.1. NCBI lineage: Eukaryota > Metazoa > Chordata > Actinopteri > Salmoniformes > Salmonidae > Oncorhynchus > Oncorhynchus clarkii. The sequence continues at coordinate 161,956 of NC_092164.1, forward strand.
GATTGCAGAACACGCTGTCTCTCTGTCTCCTCCTGTTAGACTGTAGAACACGCTGTCTCTCTGTCTCCTCCTGTTAGACTGTAGAACACTCTGTCTCTCTGTCTCCTAGTGTGATATCCTGTTAGACTGTAGAACACGCTGTCTCTCTGTCTCCTACTGTTAGATTGCAGAACACGCTGTCTCTCTGTCTCCTCCTGTTAGACTGTAGACCACGCTGTCTCTCTGTCTCCTACTGTTAGATTGCAGAACACGCTGTCTCTCTGGCTCCTCCTGTTAGACTGTAGAACACGCTGTCTCTCTGTCTCCTCCTGTTAGACTGTAGAACACTCTGTCTCTCTGTCTCCTCCTGTTAGACTGTAGAACACGCTGTCTCTCTGTCTCTTACTGTGATATCCTGTTATACTGTAGAACACGCTGTCTCTCTGTCTCCTACTGTGGTTTGTGCTGATAGTCTACACACACACACTTGGTTTCAATGAAGTGCACTGCTTTGGACCAGATCTTATAGGACCTTGGTCAAAAGTAATGCTCTACATTAGGGATTATGGAGCCATTTTGGACAGAACCCCAGACTGTTATATAGACCAGGGGGGATATACACAAAGACAGATACATGATATGTCCCCAATGGTACCCTATTCCCTACATAGTGCACTACTTTAGACCAGAGCCCTATGGCACCCTATTCCCTATATAGTGCACTACTTTAGACCAGAGCCCTATGGCACCCTATTCCCTATATAATGCACTACCCAATGGACCCTGGTCAAAAGTGGTGCACTACATAAGGATAAGGGAGCCATTTGGGATGCAGGACACACTACATGGCAAACACATACCTGCTGGTTCATGACTCCTATGGAAGGCACCTGTAATTCAGTAGGCAGCATTTCACACAAATTCAGGCAGCTCCATGTCACTGATTATCACAGCTTCTCTTGGTAAGGTCAGCTACAGTGTCTGTCAGACTGGGGGACATGTGGTGTGAATAAATAACATATTATATAGGACTGTATTCCAAATGGCACACTGTTCCCTTTTTTTTTTACCATGGGGAATGTGATTCAATTTGGGTCTCAGGCAATGGAACCATATATAGTTTATGAATGGAAAAGGTTGATTTAAATCATAGATTTCTTTATTTATGGGACGGGAGGACTTTACTGACTCTTATCTGACTGTAGTATTAATGTATAAAATATAAATATCTTAGTACAGTAGCTTCTCCTTCTATTCTTCGGAAGGAGGGCTTCTCTGGATAGCACAAAATAACCTGCTGTCTGGCTCCATCTCTAGTAGACAATATGCTGGCTCCATCTCTAGTAGACAATATGCTGGCTCCATCTCTAGTAGACACTATGCTGGCTCCATCTCTAGTAGACACTATGCTGGCTCCATCTCTAGTAGACAATATGCTGTCTGGCTCCATCTCTAGTAGACAATATGCTGGCTCCATCTCTAGTAGACAATATGCTGGCTCCATCTCTAGTAGACACTATGCTGGCTCCATCTCTAGTAGACAATATGCTGGCTCCATCTCTAGTAGACAATATGCTGGCTCCATCTCTAGTAGACACTATGCTGGCTCCATCTCTAGTAGACAATATGCTGTCTGGCTCCATCTCTAGTAGACAATATGCTGGCTCCATCTCTAGTAGACAATATGCTGGCTCCATCTCTAGTAGACAATATGCTGGCTCCATCTCTAGTAGACACTATGCTGGCTCCATCTCTAGTAGACAATATGCTGGCTCCATCTCTAGTAGACAATATGCTGGCTCCATCTCTAGTAGACACTATGCTGGCTCCATCTCTAGTAGACAATATGCTGGCTCCATCTCTAGTAGACACTATGCTGGCTCCATCTCTAGTAGACACTATGCTGGCTCCATCTCTAGTAGACAATATGCTGGCTCCATCTCTAGTAGACACTATGCTGGCTCCATCTCTAGTAGACACTATGCTGGCTCCATCTCTAGTAGACACTATGCTGGCTCCATCTCTAGTAGACACTATGCTGGCTCCATCTCTAGTAGACAATATGCTGGCTCCATCTCTAGTAGACACTATGCTGGCTCCATCTCTAGTAGACACTATGCTGGCTCCATCTCTAGTAGACACTATGCTGGCTCCATCTCTAGTAGACACTATGCTGGCTCCATCTCTAGTAGACAATATGCTGGCTCCATCTCTAGTAGACACTATGCTGGCTCCATCTCTAGTAGACACTATGCTGGCTCCATCTCTAGTAGACACTATGCTGGCTCCATCTCTAGTAGACACTATGCTGGCTCCATCTCTAGTAGACACTATGCTGGCTCCATCTCTAGTAGACAATATGCTGGCTCCATCTCTAGTAGACACTATGCTGGCTCCATCTCTAGTAGACAATATGCTGGCTCCATCTCTAGTAGACAATATGCTGGCTCCATCTCTAGTAGACAATATGCTGGCTCCATCTCTAGTAGACACTATGCTGGCTCCATCTCTAGTAGACAATATGCTGGCTCCATCTCTAGTAGACACTATGCTGGCTCCATCTCTAGTAGACAATATGCTGGCTCCATCTCTAGTAGACAATATGCTGGCTCCATCTCTAGTAGACAATATGCTGGCTCCATCTCTAGTAGACAATATGCTGGCTCCATCTCTAGTAGACACTATGTTGGCTCCATCTCTAGTAGACACTATGCTGGCTCCATCTCTAGTAGACAATATGCTGTCTCCATCTCTAGTAGACAATATGCTGGCTCCATCTCTAGTAGACACTATGCTGGCTCCATCTCTAGTAGACAATATGCTGGCTCCATCTCTAGTAGACACTATGCTGGCTCCATCTCTAGTAGACACTATGCTGGCTCCATCTCTAGTAGACACTATGCTGGCTCCATCTCTAGTAGACACTATGCTGGCTCCATCTCTAGTAGACACTATGCTGGCTCCATCTCTAGTAGACACTATGCTGGCTCCATCTCTAGTAGACAATATGCTGGCTGGCTCCATCTCTAGTAGACACTATGCTGGCTCCATCTCTAGTAGACACTATGCTGGCTCCATCTCTAGTAGACACTATGCTGGCTCCATCTCTAGTAGACAATATGCTGGCTCCATCTCTAGTAGACAATATGCTGGCTCCATCTCTAGTAGACAATATGCTGGCTCCATCTCTAGTAGACACTATGCTGGCTCCATCTCTAGTAGACAATATGCTGGCTCCATCTCTAGTAGACAATATGCTGGCTCCATCTCTAGTAGACACTATGCTGGCTCCATCTCTAGTAGACAATATGCTGGCTCCATCTCTAGTAGACACTATGCTGGCTCCATCTCTAGTAGACAATATGCTGGCTCCATCTCTAGTAGACACTATGCTGGCTCCATCTCTAGTAGACACTATGCTGGCTCCATCTCTAGTAGACAATATGCTGGCTCCATCTCTAGTAGACACTATGCTGGCTCCATCTCTAGTAGACACTATGCTGGCTCCATCTCTAGTAGACACTATGCTGGCTCCATCTCTAGTAGACACTATGCTGGCTCCATCTCTAGTAGACAATATGCTGGCTCCATCTCTAGTAGACACTATGCTGGCTCCATCTCTAGTAGACACTATGCTGGCTCCATCTCTAGTAGACAATATGCTGGCTCCATCTCTAGTAGACACTATGCTGGCTGGCTCCATCTCTAGTAGACACTATGCTGGCTCCATCTCTAGTAGACAATATGCTGGCTCCATCTCTAGTAGACACTATGCTGGCTCCATCTCTAGTAGACAATATGCTGGCTCCATCTCTAGTAGACACTATGCTGGCTCCATCTCTAGTAGACAATATGCTGGCTCCATCTCTAGTAAACAATATGCTGGCTCCATCTCTAGTAGACACTATGCTGGCTCCATCTCTAGTAGACAATATGCTGGCTCCATCTCTAGTAGACACTATGCTGGCTCCATCTCTAGTAGACAATATGCTGGCTCCATCTCTAGTAGACAATATGCTGGCTCCATCTCTAGTAGACAATATGCTGGCTGGCTCCATCTCTAGTAGACACTATGCTGGCTCCATCTCTAGTAGACAATATGCTGGCTCCATCTCTAGTAGACAATATGCTGGCTGGCTCCATCTCTAGTAGACAATATGCTGGCTCCATCTCTAGTAGACACTATGCTGGCTCCATCGCTAGTAGACAATATGCTGGCTCCATCTCTAGTAGACAATATGCTGGCTCCATCTCTAGTAGACAATATGCTGGCTCCATCTCTAGTAGACACTATGCTGGCTCCATCTCTAGTAGACAATATGCTGGCTCCATCTCTAGTAGACAATATGCTGGCTCCATCTCTAGTAGACACTATGCTGGCTCCATCTCTAGTAGACAATATGCTGGCTCCATCTCTAGTAGACACTATGCTGGCTCCATCTCTAGTAGACACTATGCTGGCTCCATCTCTAGTAGACAATATGCTGGCTCCATCTCTAGTAGACACTATGCTGGCTCCATCTCTAGTAGACACTATGCTGGCTCCATCTCTAGTAGACACTATGCTGGCTCCATCTCTAGTAGACACTATGCTGGCTCCATCTCTAGTAGACAATATGCTGGCTCCATCTCTAGTAGACACTATGCTGGCTCCATCTCTAGTAGACACTATGCTGGCTCCATCTCTAGTAGACACTATGCTGGCTCCATCTCTAGTAGACACTATGCTGGCTCCATCTCTAGTAGACAATATGCTGGCTCCATCTCTAGTAGACACTATGCTGGCTCCATCTCTAGTAGACACTATGCTGGCTCCATCTCTAGTAGACACTATGCTGGCTCCATCTCTAGTAGACACTATGCTGGCTCCATCTCTAGTAGACACTATGCTGGCTCCATCTCTAGTAGACAATATGCTGGCTCCATCTCTAGTAGACACTATGCTGGCTCCATCTCTAGTAGACAATATGCTGGCTCCATCTCTAGTAGACAATATGCTGGCTCCATCTCTAGTAGACAATATGCTGGCTCCATCTCTAGTAGACACTATGCTGGCTCCATCTCTAGTAGACAATATGCTGGCTCCATCTCTAGTAGACACTATGCTGGCTCCATCTCTAGTAGACAATATGCTGGCTCCATCTCTAGTAGACAATATGCTGGCTCCATCTCTAGTAGACAATATGCTGGCTCCATCTCTAGTAGACAATATGCTGGCTCCATCTCTAGTAGACACTATGTTGGCTCCATCTCTAGTAGACACTATGCTGGCTCCATCTCTAGTAGACAATATGCTGTCTCCATCTCTAGTAGACAATATGCTGGCTCCATCTCTAGTAGACACTATGCTGGCTCCATCTCTAGTAGACAATATGCTGGCTCCATCTCTAGTAGACACTATGCTGGCTCCATCTCTAGTAGACACTATGCTGGCTCCATCTCTAGTAGACAATATGCTGGCTCCATCTCTAGTAGACACTATGCTGGCTCCATCTCTAGTAGACACTATGCTGGCTCCATCTCTAGTAGACACTATGCTGGCTCCATCTCTAGTAGACACTATGCTGGCTCCATCTCTAGTAGACAATATGCTGGCTGGCTCCATCTCTAGTAGACACTATGCTGGCTCCATCTCTAGTAGACACTATGCTGGCTCCATCTCTAGTAGACACTATGCTGGCTCCATCTCTAGTAGACAATATGCTGGCTCCATCTCTAGTAGACAATATGCTGGCTCCATCTCTAGTAGACAATATGCTGGCTCCATCTCTAGTAGACACTATGCTGGCTCCATCTCTAGTAGACAATATGCTGGCTCCATCTCTAGTAGACAATATGCTGGCTCCATCTCTAGTAGACACTATGCTGGCTCCATCTCTAGTAGACAATATGCTGGCTCCATCTCTAGTAGACACTATGCTGGCTCCATCTCTAGTAGACAATATGCTGGCTCCATCTCTAGTAGACACTATGCTGGCTCCATCTCTAGTAGACACTATGCTGGCTCCATCTCTAGTAGACAATATGCTGGCTCCATCTCTAGTAGACACTATGCTGGCTCCATCTCTAGTAGACACTATGCTGGCTCCATCTCTAGTAGACACTATGCTGGCTCCATCTCTAGTAGACACTATGCTGGCTCCATCTCTAGTAGACAATATGCTGGCTCCATCTCTAGTAGACACTATGCTGGCTCCATCTCTAGTAGACACTATGCTGGCTCCATCTCTAGTAGACAATATGCTGGCTCCATCTCTAGTAGACACTATGCTGGCTGGCTCCATCTCTAGTAGACACTATGCTGGCTCCATCTCTAGTAGACAATATGCTGGCTCCATCTCTAGTAGACACTATGCTGGCTCCATCTCTAGTAGACAATATGCTGGCTCCATCTCTAGTAGACACTATGCTGGCTCCATCTCTAGTAGACAATATGCTGGCTCCATCTCTAGTAAACAATATGCTGGCTCCATCTCTAGTAGACACTATGCTGGCTCCATCTCTAGTAGACAATATGCTGGCTCCATCTCTAGTAGACACTATGCTGGCTCCATCTCTAGTAGACAATATGCTGGCTCCATCTCTAGTAGACAATATGCTGGCTCCATCTCTAGTAGACAATATGCTGGCTGGCTCCATCTCTAGTAGACACTATGCTGGCTCCATCTCTAGTAGACAATATGCTGGCTCCATCTCTAGTAGACAATATGCTGGCTGGCTCCATCTCTAGTAGACAATATAATGGCTCCATCTCTAGTAGACAATATGCTGGCTCCATCTCTAGTAGACAATATGCTGGCTCCATCTCTAGTAGACAATATGCTGGCTCCATCTCTAGTAGACAATATGCTGGCTCCATCTCTAGTAGACACTATGCTGGCTCCATCTCTAGTAGACACTATGCTGGCTCCATCTCTAGTAGACAATATGCTGGCTCCATCTCTAGTAGACACTATGCTGGCTCCATCTCTAGTAGACAATATGCTGGCTCCATCTCTAGTAGACAATATGCTGGCTCCATCTCTAGTAGACACTATGCTGGCTCCATCTCTAGTAGACAATATGCTGGCTCCATCTCTAGTAGACAATATGCTGGCTCCATCTCTAGTAGACAATATGCTGGCTCCATCTCTAGTAGACACTATGCTGGCTCCATCTCTAGTAGACACTATGCTGGCTCCATCTCTAGTAGACAATATGCTGGCTCCATCTCTAGTAGACACTATGCTGGCTCCATCTCTAGTAGACAATATGCTGGCTCCATCTCTAGTAGACACTATGCTGGCTCCATCTCTAGTAGACACTATGCTGGCTCCATCTCTAGTAGACAATATGCTGGCTCCATCTCTAGTAGACAATATGCTGGCTCCATCTCTAGTAGACAATATGCTGGCTCCATCTCTAGTAGACAATATGCTGGCTCCATCTCTAGTAGACACTATGCTGGCTCCATCTCTAGTAGACAATATGCTGGCTCCATCTCTAGTAGACAATATGCTGGCTCCATCTCTAGTAGACAATATGCTGGCTCCATCTCTAGTAGACACTATGCTGGCTCCATCTCTAGTAGACAATATGCTGGCTCCATCTCTAGTAGACAATATGCTGGCTCCATCTCTAGTAGACAATATGCTGGCTCCATCTCTAGTAGACAATATGCTGGCTCCATCTCTAGTAGACAATATGCTGGCTCCATCTCTAGTAGACAATATGCTGGCTCCATCTCTAGTAGACAATATGCTGGCTCCATCTCTAGTAGACACTATGCTGGCTCCATCTCTAGTAGACAATATGCTGGCTCCATCTCTAGTAGACACTATGCTGGCTCCATCTCTAGTAGACACTATGCTGGCTCCATCTCTAGTAGACAATATGCTGGCTCCATCTCTAGTAGACAATATGCTGGCTCCATCTCTAGTAGACACTATGCTGGCTCCATCTCTAGTAGACACTATGCTGGCTCCATCTCTAGTAGACACTATGCTGGCTCCATCTCTAGTAGACAATATGCTGGCTCCATCTCTAGTAGACAATATGCTGGCTCCATCTCTAGTAGACACTATGCTGGCTCCATCTCTAGTAGACACTATGCTGGCTCCATCTCTAGTAGACAATATGCTGGCTCCATCTCTAGTAGACACTATGCTGGCTCCATCTCTAGTAGACAATATGCTGGCTCCATCTCTAGTAGACAATATGCTGGCTCCATCTCTAGTAGACAATATGCTGGCTCCATCTCTAGT
>NC_092164.1:175177-195177 GCF_045791955.1 Oncorhynchus clarkii lewisi
TCTCTCTCTGCCTCTCTCTCAGTCCATTCTTATTCACAATTCTACAGGGGAGTCTCTCTCTCTCTCCCTCTGAGTCCATTCTTTTTCACAGTTCTACAGGGGAGTCTCTTTCTCTCTCTCTGAGTCCAATCTTTTTCACAGTCTTTAGGGATGGCTTATAGTCTGCAAATTCATTGTCCTGTGTTTCTGTTCTGAATGCTATACAATGAGCTCATCACAAAATGTAGTGTGTTTTTATTACTGTCAAACAGAAGGGCTTGATGTCCAAAACACACCTTCCCACTCCTCCAACCTCCCTCACAGCCAACCAAGGGTGAAAGGACGGGGGAGGGAGGGAGATAGGGAAGCATGCCAGAAAAAGGAGCTTGTGCTCTCTTCTCCTCAATCAGGTGCTGTCTGGGTCTCTCCTCACCAACCTCAAACCGTGGAGAGAGGAAGAGGGAGGGAGGGAAGAGGAGGACAAGACAAGATGAGACGAGAGGAAGGGGGGAAGGCCAGAGTTTCCCCCTGAGAATCCCTGTGTCTGAGTAGATAATGAGAGCAATGTTCCCAATTACCCAGCGCCAAAAAATACCTCACCATGACTGGCATCCTTCTCCTCTTTTCTACTCCTCTCCTCTCCTCCCTCCTCCTCCCCTCCCTCATTTCCTCCTTGGTGTGAGGTTCATGAGGAGACAGGAGAGGTCACTAATAGATGAGAGGAAAAGAGAGCGTGGAGAGGAGAGGATGAGGGGTGAGTAGAGGAGGAGAGGTTAGGAGAGAGGGTGAGAGGGTGGAGAGGAGAAGAGAAGGTGGAGAGGAGACGAGGAGAGGAGGAGAGAGGGTGGAGAGGAGATGAGGAGAGAGGATGGAGAGGATATTAGGAGGTGAGAGTAGAGGATGAGAGGTTAGGAAAGAAAGTGGGTGGGTGGGAAAGAGGAGAGATGGTGGAGATGAGAGGCTGGAAGGGAGAGGAGAGGAGAGGCTGGAAGGGAGAGGAGAGGAGAGGCTGGAAGGGAGAGGAGAGGAGAAGAGGAGAGGAGAGGAGAGGCTGGAAGGGACAGGAGAGGAGAGGAGAGGAGAGGAGAGGAGAGGAGAGGAGAGGAGAGGAGAGGAGAGGAGAGGAGAGGAGAGCGGAAGGCACTGCAGTGTCAGCCTAATCCCTTCCCCATGTTGATGATCATCTAGAGGGTATTAATGACTAGTGCCAGTATGATCCCTTGATGATCATCTAGAGGGTATTAATGACTAGTGTCAGCATGATCCCTTGATGATCATCTAGAGGCTATTAATGACTAGTGTCAGTATGATTCCTTGATGATCATCTAGAGGGTATTCATGACTAGTGTCAGCATGATCCCTTGATGATCATCTAGAGGGAATTAATGACTAGTGTCAGCATGATCCCTTGATGATCATCTAGAGGCTATTAATGACTAGTGTCAGTATGATTCCTTGATGATCATCTAGAGGGTATTCATGACTAGTGTCAGCATGATCCCTTGATGATCATCTAGAGGATATTAATGACTAGTGTCAGCATGATCCCTTGATGATCATCTAGAGGGTATTAATGACTAGTGTCAGCATGATCCCTTGATGATCATCTAGAGGGTATTAATGACTAGTGTCAGCATGATCCCTTGATGATCATCTAGAGGGTATTAATGACTAGTGTCAGTATGATCCCTTGATGATCATCTAGAGGGTATTAATGACTAGTGTCAGTATGGTCCCTTCCCCATGTTGATGATCATCTAGGGGGTATTAATGACTAGTGTCAGTATGATCCCTTGATGATCATCTAGAGGGTATTAATGCCTAGTGTCAGTATGATCCCTTGATGATCATCTAGAGGGTATTAATGACTAGTGTCAGTATGGTCCCTTCCCCATGTTGATGATCATCTAGGGGGTATTAATGACTAGTGTCAGTATGATCCCTTGATGATCATCTAGAGGGTATTAATGCCTAGTGTCAGCATGATCCCTTGATGATCATCTAGAGGGTATTAATGCCTAGTGTCAGCATGATCCCTTGATGATCATCTAGAGGGTATTAATGCCTAGTGTCAGTATGATCCCTTCCCCATGTTGATGATCATCTAGAGGGTATTAATGCCTAGTGTCAGCATGATCCCTTGATGATCATCTAGAGGGTATTAATGACTAGTGTCAGCATGATCCCTTGATGATCATCTAGAGGGTATTAATGACTAGTGTCAGTATTATCCCTTCCCCCATGTTGATGATCATCTAGAGGGTATTAATGCCTAGTGTCAGTATGATCCCTTGATGATCATCTAGAGGGTATTCATGACTAGTGTCAGTATGATCCCTTCCCCATGTTGATGATCATCTAGAGGGTATTAATGCCTAGTGTCAGTATGATCCCTTCCCCATGTTGATGATCATCTAGAGGGTATTAATGCCTAGTGTCAGCATGATCCCTTGATGATCATCTAGAGGATATTAATGACTAGTGTCAGCATGATCCCTTGATGATCATCTAGAGGGTATTAATGACTAGTGTCAGCATGATCCCTTGATGATCATCTAGAGGGTATTAATGACTAGTGTCAGTATTATCCCTTCCCCCATGTTGATGATCATCTAGAGGGTATTAATGCCTAGTGTCAGTATGATCCCTTGATGATCATCTAGAGGGTATTAATGACTAGTGTCAGTATGATTCCTTGATGATCATCTAGAGGGTATTCATGACTAGTGTCAGCATGATCCCTTGATGATCATCTAGAAGGTATTAATGCCTAGTGTCAGCATGATCCCTTGATGATAATCTAGAGGGTATTAATGCCTAGTGTCAGTATGATCCCTTCCCCATGTTGATGATCATCTAGAGGGTATTAATGACTAGTGTCAGTATGATCCCTTGATGATCATCTAGAGGGTATTAATGCCTAGTGTCAGTATGATTCCTTCCCCATGTTGATGATCATCTAGAGGGTATTAATGCCTAGTGTCAGTATGATTCCTTCCCCATGTTGATGATCATCTAGAGGGTATTAATGCCTAGTGTCAGCATGATCCCTTCCCCATGTTGATGATCATCTAGAGGGTATTAATGCCTAGTGTCAGCATGATCCCTTGATGATCATCTAGAGGGTATTAATGTCTAGCTCTCTATACATTTCCTTTTTTTAAAATCTATGTTGCTTCTGAGAAGAATAGTGATATGAAAATAGATACAGCTCACCTGTGTGTTTGAGTCTGAGAATCAGCACTTTAAACCCTCACTGCAATACAGTATGTAAATGACTGCCACAACAACACAACGTAACCCTGATATTATTCTGTGTTCAAACTGTTGCTCCGGTACGCGGTTCTACTAGGAGCAAGTCATCTAGAACCCTGGAGAACCGACAACGTTCCAGCGCACAGCGCCTCCTGTGAAGAACTAAACCACTGAGCTCAGCGTAAAACTCCTTTTAAAACTCAACCTTTTCCTACATCTCCTTTGAAGATGTTTTTTTTTTGTGAGAAAAAGTTGCTCGTTTTTATCCAGTCAAACCCCGATGGAGATTGAGGCTTGGTGCTGTCGGTGTGTGTGTGTGTGTGTGTGTGTGTGTGTGTGTGTGTGTGTGTGTGTGTGTGTGTGTGTGTGTGTGTGTGTGTGTGTGTGTGTGTGTGTCTCTGTGTGTGTGTGAGTGTGTGAGAGCTGAACTAAGCAGCGCTGCTCTGACAGTCACCACAGTCCCGGGACGACTCTGTCACATCAGCAGCCTCACAAAGTGACAAGACAGGGTTTGTGTGTGTGTGTGTGTGTGTGTGTGTGAGAAATGAGCCCTTCTTCTACAATGGACCTCTCTTGGGGAAGTCTTTATTAAAACAAGTGTAGAAATATAAATAAAGCAAGGGAAGGAAAGAAGAGAGAGAGAGAGAGAAGCTGGTTAAAAAGAGAAGCCCGAGACAGCAGTCATCTTATTTTGTCTTTGGATCCGTTTGACTCCTTTGAAATCTGCTGTCAGACAGTGAAGCTCTGCTATAGTAACTGTCGTGTCAAGACATCCACAGTTAAACTATCTGGGAATAACAAGTAGCAATTAAAACTAAGACAATTAGAGGATGTGTTACTGAGGTGTCTCAATGTGTATCTGGGGGAATGTCAGTATTCAGGTTCAGGAGGTTAGCTGTATCTGGGGGAATGGAAGTATTCAGGTTCAGGAGGTTAGCTGTATATGGGGGAATGGAAGTGTTCAGGTTCAGGAGGTTAGCTGTATCTGGGGGAATGGTAGTGTTCAGGTACAGGTTCAGGAGGTTAGCTGTATCTGGGGGAATGGTAGTATTCAGGTTCAGGAGGTTAGCTGTATCTGGGGGAATGGTAGTATTCAGGTACAGGTTCAGGAGGTTAGCTGTATCTGGGGGAATGGTAGTGTTCAGGTTCAGGAGGTTAGCTGTATCTGGGGGAATGGAAGTGTTCAGGTTCAGGTTCAGGAGGTTAGCTGTATCTAGGGGAATGGTAGTATTCAGGTTCAGGAGGTTAGCTGTATCTGGGGGAATGGAAGTATTCAGGTTCAGGTTCAGGAGGTTAGCTGTATCTGGGGGAATGGAAGTGTTCAGGTTCAGGATGTTAGCTGTATCTGGGGGAATGGAAGTGTTCAGGTTCAGGAGGTTAGCTGTATCTGGGGGAATGGTAGTATTCAGGTTCAGGAGGTTAGCTGTATCTGGGGGAATGGAAGTATTCAGGTTCAGGTTCAGGAGGTTAGCTGTATCTGGGGGAATGGAAGTGTTCAGGTTCAGGTTCAGGAGGTTAGCTGTATCTGGGGGAATGGTAGTGTTCAGGTTCAGGTTCAGGAGGTTAGCTGTATCTGGGGGAATGGTAGTGTTCAGGTTCAGGTTCAGGAGGTTAGCTGTATCTGGGGGAATGGTAGTGTTCAGGTTCAGGTTCAGGAGGTTAGCTGTATCTGGGGGAATGGAAGTATTCAGGTTCAGGAGGTTAGCTGTATCTGGGGGAAAGGAAGTGTTCAGGTTCAGGAGGTTAGCTGTATCTGGGGGAATGGAAGTATTCAGGTTCAGGAGGTTAGCTGTATCTGGGGGAATGGTAGTATTCAGGTTCAGGAGGTTAGCTGTATCTGGGGGAATGGTAGTATTCAGGTACAGGTTCAGGAGGTTAGCTGTATCTGGGGGAATGGGAGAATTCAGGTTCAGGAGGTTAGCTGTATCTGGGGGTATGGAAGTGTTCAGGTTCAGGAGGTTAGCTGTATCTGGGGGAATGGAAGTATTCAGGTTCAGGAGGTTAGCTGTATCTGGGGGAATGGAAGTATTCAGGTTCAGGAGGTTAGCTGTATCTGGGGGAATGGAAGTATTCAGGTTCAGGAGGTTAGCTGTATCTGGGGGAATGGTAGTGTTCAGGTTCAGGAGGTTAGCTGTATCTGGGGGAATGGTAGTATTCAGGTACAGGTTCAGGAGGTTAGCTGTATCTGGGGGAATGGGATAATTCAGGTTCAGGAGGTTAGCTGTATCTGGGGGTATGGAAGTGTTCAGGTTCAGGAGGTTAGCTGTATCTGGGGGAATGGAAGTATTCAGGTTCAGGAGGTTAGCTGTATCTGGGGGAATGGTAGTGTTCAGGTTCAGGAGGTTAGCTGTATCTGGGGGAATGGAAGTGTTCAGGTTCAGGTTCAGGAGGTTAGCTGTATCTGGGGGATTGGAAGTGTTCAGGTTCAGGGGGTTAGCCGTATCTGGGGGAATGGAAGTATTCAGGTACAGGTTCAGGAGGTTAGCTGTATCTGGGGGAATGGAAGTGTTCAGGTTCAGGAGGTTAGCTGTATCTGGGGGAATGGAAGTGTTTAGGTTCAGGAGGTTAGCTGTATCTGGGGGAATGGAAGTGTTCAGGTTCAGGAGGTTAGCTGTATCTGGGGGAATGGAAGTGTTCAGGTTCAGGAGGTTAGCTGTATCTGGGGGAATGGAAGTGTTCAGGTTCAGGTTCAGGAGGTTAGCTGTATCTGGGGGAATGGTAGTATTCAGGTTCAGGAGGTTAGCTGTATCTGGGGGAATGGAAGTATTCAGGTACAGGTTCAAGAGGTTAGCTGTATCTGGGGGAATGGTAGTATTCAGGTTCAGGAGGTTAGCTGTATCTGGGGGAATGGTAGTATTCAGGTACAGGTTCAGGAGGTTAGCTGTATCTGGGGGAATGGTAGTGTTCAGGTTCAGGAGGTTAGCTGTATCTGGGGGAATGGAAGTGTTCAGGTTCAGGTTCAGGAGGTTAGCTGTATCTGGGGGAATGGTAGTATTCAGGTTCAGGAGGTTAGCTGTATCTGGGGGAATGGAAGTATTCAGGTTCAGGTTCAGGAGGTTAGCTGTATCTGGGGGAATGGAAGTGTTCAGGTTCAGGATGTTAGCTGTATCTGGGGGAATGGAAGTGTTCAGGTTCAGGAGGTTAGCTGTATCTGGGGGAATGGTAGTATTCAGGTTCAGGAGGTTAGCTGTATCTGGGGGAATGGAAGTATTCAGGTTCAGGTTCAGGAGGTTAGCTGTATCTGGGGGAATGGAAGTGTTCAGGTTCAGGTTCAGGAGGTTAGCTGTATCTGGGGGAATGGTAGTGTTCAGGTTCAGGTTCAGGAGGTTAGCTGTATCTGGGGGAATGGTAGTGTTCAGGTTCAGGTTCAGGAGGTTAGCTGTATCTGGGGGAATGGTAGTGTTCAGGTTCAGGTTCAGGAGGTTAGCTGTATCTGGGGGAATGGTAGTATTCAGGTTCAGGAGGTTAGCTGTATCTGGGGGAATGGTAGTATTCAGGTACAGGTTCAGGAGGTTAGCTGTATCTGGGGGAATGGGAGAATTCAGGTTCAGGAGGTTAGCTGTATCTGGGGGTATGGAAGTGTTCAGGTTCAGGAGGTTAGCTGTATCTGGGGGAATGGAAGTATTCAGGTTCAGGAGGTTAGCTGTATCTGGGGGAATGGTAGTATTCAGGTTCAGGAGGTTAGCTGTATCTGGGGGAATGGAAGTATTCAGGTTCAGGAGGTTAGCTGTATCTGGGGGAATGGTAGTGTTCAGGTTCAGGAGGTTAGCTGTATCTGGGGGAATGGTAGTATTCAGGTACAGGTTCAGGAGGTTAGCTGTATCTGGGGGAATGGGAGAATTCAGGTTCAGGAGGTTAGCTGTATCTGGGGGTATGGAAGTGTTCAGGTTCAGGAGGTTAGCTGTATCTGGGGGAATGGAAGTATTCAGGTTCAGGAGGTTAGCTGTATCTGGGGGAATGGTAGTATTCAGGTTCAGGAGGTTAGCTGTATCTGGGGGAATGGAAGTATTCAGGTTCAGGAGGTTAGCTGTATCTGGGGGAATGGTAGTGTTCAGGTTCAGGAGGTTAGCTGTATCTGGGGGAATGGAAGTGTTCAGGTTCAGGATCAGAAGGTTAGCTGTATCTGGGGGATTGGAAGTGTTCAGGTTCAGGAGGTTAGCTGTATCTTGGGGAATGGAAGTATTCAGGTACAGGTTCAGGAGGTTAGCTGTATCTGGGGGAATGGAAGTGTTCAGGTTCAGGAGGTTAGCTGTATCTGGGGGAATGGAAGTGTTCAGGTTCAGGAGGTTAGCTGTATCTGGGGGAATGGAAGTGTTCAGGTTCAGGAGGTTAGCTGTATCTGGGGGAATGGAAGTGTTCAGGTTCAGGAGGTTAGCTGTATCTGGGGGAATGGAAGTGTTCAGGTTCAGGAGGTTAGCTGTATCTGGGGGAATGGAAGTATTCAGGTTCAGGAGGTTAGCTGTATCTGGGGGAATGGAAGTATTCAGGTTCAGGAGGTTAGCTGTATCTGGGGGAATGGAAGTGTTCAGGTTCAGGAGGTTAGCTGTATCTGGGGGAATGGAAGTGTTCAGGTTCAGGAGGTTAGCTGTATCTGGGGGAATGGAAGTGTTCAGGTACAGGAGGTTAGCTGTATCTGGGGGAATGGAAGTGTTCAGGTTCAGGAGGTTAGCTGTATCTGGGGGAATGGAAGTATTCAGGTTCAGGAGGTTAGCTGTATCTGGGGGAATGGAAGTATTCAGGTTCAGGAGGTTAGCTGTATCTGGGGGAATGGAAGTGTTCAGGTTCAGGAGGTTAGCTGTATCTGGGGGAATGGTAGTATTCAGGTTCAGGAGGTTAGCTGTATCTGGGGGAATGAAAGTATTCAGGTTCAGGAGGTTAGCTGTATCTGGGGGAATGGAAGTATTCAGGTTCAGGAGGTTAGCTGTATCTGGGGGAATGGTAGTATTCAGGTTCAGGAGGTTAGCTCTATCTGGGGGAATGGAAGTATTCAGGTTCAGGAGGTTAGCTGTATCAGGGGGAATGGAAGTGTTCAGGTTCAGGAGGTTAGCTGTATCTGGGGGAATGGAAGTATTCAGGTACAGGTACATGTTCAGGAGGTTAGCTGTATCTGGGGGAATGGTAGTGTTCAGGTTCAAGTTCAGGAGGTTAGCTGTATCTGGGGGAATGTAAGTGTTCAGGTTCAGGAGGTTAGCTGTATCTGGGGGAATGGTGGTATTCAGGTTCAGGAGGTTAGCTGTATCTGGGGGAATGGAAGTATTCAGGTTCAGGAGGTTAGCTGTATCTGGGGGAATTGTAGTGTTCAGGTACAGGTTAAGGAGGTTAGCTGTATCTGGGGGAATGGAAGTATTCAGGTTCAGGAGGTTAGCTGTATCTGGGGGAACGGAAGTGTTCAGGTTCAGGAGGTTAGCTGTATCTGGGGGAATGGAAGTATTCAGGTTCAGGAGGTTAGCTGTATCTGGGGGAATGGTAGTGTTTAGGTTCAGGTTCAGGAGGTTAGCTGTATCTGGGGGAATGGTAGTATTCAGGTTCAGGAGGTTAGCTGTATCTGGGGGAATGGAAGTATTCAGGTTCAGGAGGTTAGCTGTATCTGGGGGAATGGTAGTGTTCAGGTTCAGGAGGTTAGCTGTATCTGGGGGAATGGAAGTATTCAGGTTCAGGTTCAGGAGGTTAGCTGTATCTGGGGGAATGGTAGTATTCAGGTACAGGTTCAGGAGGTTAGCTGAATCTGGGGGAATGGAAGTATTCAGGTACAGGTTCAGGAGGTTAGCTGTATCTGGGGGAATGGTAGTATTCAGGTACAGGTTCAGGAGGTTAGCTGTATCTGGGGGAATGGAAGTGTTCAGGTTCAGGAGTTTAGCTGTATCTGGGGGAATGGTAGTGTTCAGGTTCAGGAGGTTAGCTGTATCTGGGGGAATGGAAGTATTCAGGTTCAGGTTCAGGAGGTTAGCTGTATAGTTCTGTATTTCTAATGTGAATCACTTCACTCCTAGCTACACAAATCACAACACAACTTCCAAAAGGAATAAATGCAAGAAGACTGAAATGTAACAAATGTTTTTGTTTGTTGCAAACTGCCTCAAATGACTTCAAGGATGCAAGTTTAACAAAACCAAACCAATTTCCACCGTAGGAGTTTGATCTGACTACTACTCCTGTATCGATAGGAAGATAGTATGCAAGTTAGCTTTGTTACTTATTCTCTGACCATGATAAAAAAAAATCCCCTATTATCATAACCGCTAGGCTGTTAACATCAAGGACAAACACAATCAATTGCAGGCCTTGATCGCCTTGGAAACGTGGAGGAGTGTAGAGACCAAAGTATAATTATCTCTAGTAATGTGAGACAAACCCCTACGTCCTGTATGGTACCCTGTTCCCTACCTAGTGCACGCACGTCTGTTAGCCAGGGTCCATAGGGCTCTGGCCCTACTGTACAGGGAATAGGGTGTCAATTGGGACGAAGTGGGATTTTTTATTTTTTTCCAAATGAGAATGATCTTGCTTCTCTAGTTACTTATGCGATGTTTTCAGCACGCTGACCTTCCTAGATTCGCGGTTTGCGTAGCTCAGATCAGCATACATTTGCCTAATTTGCTTACATTAATAGCATGCCCTTGTGTTGGTGTGATGAAAGAACCACAACAGCATCCACCACAACAATGACTAAACAGTAGGAATGTTCTAGAAGCATTCATACCCTACCTAGGACAGCATTGTGCTAATCTACCTAGGACAGCATTGTGCTAATCTACCTAGGACAGCATTGTGCTAATCTACCTAGGACAGCATTGTGCTAATCTACCTAGGACAGCATTGTGCTAATCTACCTAGGACAGCATTGTGCTAATCTACCTAGGACAGCATTGTGCTAATCTACCTAGGACAGCATTGTGCTAATCTACCTAGGACAGCATTGTGCTAATCTACCTAGGACAGCATTGTGCTAATCTACCTAGGACAGCATTGTGCTAATCTACCTAGGACAGCATTGTGCTAATCTACCTAGGACAGCATTGTGTTAATCTACCTAGGACAGCATTGTGCTAATCTACCTAGGACAGCATTGTGTTAATCTACCTAGGACAGCATTGTGTTAATCTACCTAGGACAGCATTGTGTTAATCTACCTAGGACAGCATTGTGTTAATCTACCTAGGACAGCATTGTGCTAATCTACCTAGGACAGCATTGTGCTAATCTACCTAGGACAGCATTGTTAATCTACCTAGGACAGCATTGTGTTAATCTACCTAGGACAGCATTGTGTTAATCTACCTAGGACAGCATTGTGCTAATCTACCTAGGACAGCATTGTGCTAATCTACCTAGGACAGCATTGTGTTAATCTACCTAGGACAGCATTGTGTTAATCTACCTAGGACAGCATTGTGCTAATCTACCTAGGACAGCATTGTGTTAATCTACCTAGGACAGCATTGTGCTAATCTACCTAGGACAGCATTGTGCTAATCTACCTAGGACAGCATGGTGTTAATCTACCTAGGACAGCATTGTGCTAATCTACCTAGGACAGCATTGTGTTAATCTACCTAGGACAGCATTGTGTTAATCTACCTAGGACAGCATTGTGCTAATCTACCTAGGACAGCATTGTGTTAATCTACCTAGGACAGCATGGTGCTAATCTACCTAGGACAGCATTGTGCTAATCTACCTAGGACAGCATTGTGCTAATCTACCTAGGACAGCATTGTGCTAATCTACCTAGGACAGCATTGTGCTAATCTACCTAGTACAGCATTGTGCTAATCTACCTAGGACAGCATTGTGCTAATCTACCTAGTACAGCATTGTGCTAATCTACCTAGGACAGCATTGTGTTAATCTACCTAGGACAGCATTGTGCTAATCTACCTAGGACAGCATTGTGTTAATCTACCTAGGACAGCATTGTGTTAATCTACCTAGGACAGCATTGTGTTAATCTACCTAGGACAGCATTGTGTTAATCTACCTAGGACAGCATGGTGTTAATCTACCTAGGACAGCATTGTGTTAATCTACCTAGGACAGCATTGTGTTAATCTACCTAGGACAGCATTGTGTTAATCTACCTAGGACAGCATTGTGTTAATCTACCTAGGACAGCATTGTGTTAATCTAACTAGGACAGCATTGTGTTAATCTACCTAGGACAGCATTGTGTTAATCTACCTAGGACAGCATTGTGTTAATCTACCTAGGACAGCATTGTGCTAATCTACCTAGGACAGCATTGTGTTAATCTACCTAGGACAGCATTGTGTTAATCTACCTAGGACAGCATTGTGCTAATCTACCTAGGACAGCATTGTGCTAATCTACCTAGGACAGCATTGTGTTAATCTACCTAGGACAGCATTGTGTTAATCTACCTAGGACAGCATTGTGCTAATCTACCTAGGACAGCATTGTGTTAATCTACCTAGGACAGCATTGTGCTAATCTACCTAGGACAGCATTGTGCTAATCTACCTAGGACAGCATGGTGTTAATCTACCTAGGACAGCATTGTGCTAATCTACCTAGGACAGCATTGTGTTAATCTACCTAGGACAGCATTGTGTTAATCTACCTAGGACAGCATTGTGCTAATCTACCTAGGACAGCATTGTGTTAATCTACCTAGGACAGCATGGTGCTAATCTACCTAGGACAGCATTGTGTGGACAGCATTGTGCTAATCTAATCTACCTAGGACAGCATTGTGCTAATCTACCTAGGACAGCATTGTGCTAATCTACCTAGTACAGCATTGTGCTACCTAGGACAGCATTGTGCTAATCTACCTAGGACAGCATTGTGCTAATCTACCTAGTACAGCATTGTGCTAATCTACCTAGGACAGCATTGTGCTAATCTACCTAGGACAGCATTGTGCTAATCTACCTAGGACAGCATTGTGTTAATCTAATCTACCTAGGACAGCATTGTGTTAATCTACCTAGGACAGCATTGTGTTAATCTACCTAGGACAGCATTGTGTTAATCTACCTAGGACAGCATTGTGTTAATCTACCTAGGACAGCATGGTGTTAATCTACCTAGGACAGCATTGTGTTAATCTACCTAGGACAGCATTGTGTTAATCTACCTAGGACAGCATTGTGTTAATCTACCTAGGACAGCATTGTGTTAATCTACCTAGGACAGCATTGTGTTAATCTAACTAGGACAGCATTGTGTTAATCTACCTAGGACAGCATTGTGTTAATCTACCTAGGACAGCATTGTGTTAATCTACCTAGGACAGCATTGTGCTAATCTACCTAGGACAGCATTGTGTTAATCTACCTAGGACAGCATTGTGTTAATCTACCTAGGACAGCATTGTGCTAATCTACCTAGGACAGCATTGTGCATCTACCTAGGACAGCATTGTGGACAGCATTGTGTT
Source organism: Oncorhynchus clarkii lewisi (assembly GCF_045791955.1). Taxonomy (NCBI): domain Eukaryota; kingdom Metazoa; phylum Chordata; class Actinopteri; order Salmoniformes; family Salmonidae; genus Oncorhynchus; species Oncorhynchus clarkii. Next base: position 187,812 of record NC_092164.1, read on the forward strand.
AATCTACCTAGGACAGCATTGTGCTAATCTACCTAGGACAGCATTGTGCTAATCTACCTAGGACAGCATTGTGTTAATCTACCTAGGACAGCATTGTGTTAATCTACCTAGGACAGCATTGTGCTAATCTACCTAGGACAGCATTGTGCTAATCTACCTAGGACAGCATTGTGTTAATCTAACTAGGACAGCATTGTGTTAATCTACCTAGGACAGCATTGTGTTAATCTACCTAGGACAGCATTGTGCTAATCTACCTAGGACAGCATTGTGTTAATCTACCTAGGACAGCATTGTGCTAATCTACCTAGGACAGCATTGTGCTAATCTACCTAGGACAGCATTGTGTTAATCTACCTAGGACAGCATTGTGCTAATCTACCTAGGACAGCATTGTGCTAATCTACCTAGGACAGCATTGTGTTAATCTACCTAGGACAGCATTGTGCTAATCTACCTAGGACAGCATTGTGCTAATCTACCTAGGACAGCATTGTGCTAATCTACCTAGGACAGCATTGTGTTAATCTACCTAGGACAGCATTGTGCTAATCTACCTAGGACAGCATTGTGTTAATCTACCTAGGACAGCATTGTGTTAATCTACCTAGGACAGCATTGTGTTAATCTACCTAGGACAGCATTGTGTTAATCTACCTAGGACAGCGGACAGCATTGTGCTAATCTACCTAGGACAGCATTGTGTTAATCTACCTAGGACAGCATTGTGCTAATCTACCTAGGACAGCATTGTGTTAATCTACCTAGGACAGCATTGTGTTAATCTACCTAGGACAGCATTGTGCTAATCTACCTAGGACAGCATTGTGTTAATCTACCTAGGACAGCATTGTGTTAATCTACCTAGGACAGCATTGTGTTAATCTACCTAGGACAGCATTGTGTTAATCTACCTAGGACAGCATTGTGTTAATCTACCTAGGACAGCATTGTGTTAATCTACCTAGGACAGCATTGTGTTAATCTACCTAGGACAGCATTGTGTTAATCTACCTAGGACAGCATTGTGTTAATCTACCTAGGACAGCATTGTGTTAATCTACCTAGGACAGCATTGTGTTAATCTACCTAGGACAGCATTGTGTTAATCTACCTAGGACAGCATTGTGTTAATCTACCTAGGACAGCATTGTGTTAATCTACCTAGGACAGCATTGTGTTAATCTACCTAGGACAGCATTGTGTTAATCTACCTAGGACAGCATTGTGCTAATCTACCTAGGACAGCATTGTGCTAATCTACCTAGGACAGCATTGTGTTAATCTACCTAGGACAGCATTGTGTTAATCTACCTAGGACAGCATTGTGCTAATCTACCTAGGACAGCATTGTGTTAATCTACCTAGGACAGCATTGTGCTAATCTACCTAGGACAGCATTGTGTTAATCTACCTAGGACAGCATTGTGCTAATCTACCTAGGACAGCATTGTGCTAATCTACCTAGGACAGCATTGTGTTAATCTACCTAGGACAGCATTGTGCTAATCTACCTAGGACAGCATTGTGCTAATCTACCTAGGACAGCATTGTGTTAATCTACCTAGGACAGCATTGTGCTAATCTACCTAGGACAGCATTGTGCTAATCTACCTAGGACAGCATTGTGCTAATCTACCTAGGACAGCATTGTGTTAATCTACCTAGGACAGCATTGTGTTAATCTACCTAGGACAGCATTGTGCTAATCTACCTAGGACAGCATTGTGTTAATCTACCTAGGACAGCATTGTGTTAATCTACCTAGGACAGCATTGTGTTAATCTACCTAGGACAGCATTGTGCTAATCTACCTAGGACAGCATTGTGCTAATCTACCTAGGACAGCATTGTGTTAATCTACCTAGGACAGCATTGTGTTAATCTACCTAGGACAGCATTGTGTTAATCTACCTAGGACAGCATTGTGTTAATCTACCTAGGACAGCATTGTGCTAATCTACCTAGGACAGCATTGTGTTAATCTACCTAGGACAGCATTGTGTTAATCTACCTAGGACAGCATTGTGTTAATCTACCTAGGACAGCATTGTGTTAATCTACCTAGGACAGCATTGTGTTAATCTACCTAGGACAGCATTGTGTTAATCTACCTAGGACAGCATTGTGCTAATCTACCTAGGACAGCATTGTGTTAATCTACCTAGGACAGCATTGTGCTAATCTACCTAGGACAGCATTGTGCTAATCTACCTAGGACAGCATTGTGTTAATCTACCTAGGACAGCATTGTGCTAATCTACCTAGGACAGCATTGTGCTAATCTACCTAGGACAGCATTGTGTTAATCTACCTAGGACAGCATTGTGTTAATCTACCTAGGACAGCATTGTGCTAATCTACCTAGGACAGCATTGTGTTAATCTACCTAGGACAGCATTGTGCTAATCTACCTAGGAGAGCATTGTGCTAATCTACCTAGGACAGCATGGTGTTAATCTACCTAGGACAGCATTGTGCTAATCTACCTAGGACAGCATTGTGTTAATCTACCTAGGACAGCATTGTGTTAATCTACCTAGGACAGCATTGTGCTAATCTACCTAGGACAGCATTGTGTTAATCTACCTAGGACAGCATGGTGCTAATCTACCTAGGACAGCATTGTGCTAATCTACCTAGGACAGCATTGTGCTAATCTACCTAGGACAGCATTGTGCTAATCTACCTAGGACAGCATTGTGCTAATCTACCTAGTACAGCATTGTGCTAATCTACCTAGGACAGCATTGTGCTAATCTACCTAGTACAGCATTGTGCTAATCTACCTAGGACAGCATTGTGTTAATCTACCTAGGACAGCATTGTGCTAATCTACCTAGGACAGCATTGTGTTAATCTACCTAGGACAGCATTGTGTTAATCTACCTAGGACAGCATTGTGTTAATCTACCTAGGACAGCATTGTGTTAATCTACCTAGGACAGCATGGTGTTAATCTACCTAGGACAGCATTGTGTTAATCTACCTAGGACAGCATTGTGTTAATCTACCTAGGACAGCATTGTGTTAATCTACCTAGGACAGCATTGTGTTAATCTACCTAGGACAGCATTGTGTTAATCTAACTAGGACAGCATTGTGTTAATCTACCTAGGACAGCATTGTGTTAATCTACCTAGGACAGCATTGTGTTAATCTACCTAGGACAGCATTGTGCTAATCTACCTAGGACAGCATTGTGTTAATCTACCTAGGACAGCATTGTGTTAATCTACCTAGGACAGCATTGTGCTAATCTACCTAGGACAGCATTGTGCTAATCTACCTAGGACAGCATTGTGTTAATCTACCTAGGACAGCATTGTGTTAATCTACCTAGGACAGCATTGTGCTAATCTACCTAGGACAGCATTGTGTTAATCTACCTAGGACAGCATTGTGCTAATCTACCTAGGACAGCATTGTGCTAATCTACCTAGGACAGCATGGTGTTAATCTACCTAGGACAGCATTGTGCTAATCTACCTAGGACAGCATTGTGTTAATCTACCTAGGACAGCATTGTGTTAATCTACCTAGGACAGCATTGTGCTAATCTACCTAGGACAGCATTGTGTTAATCTACCTAGGACAGCATGGTGCTAATCTACCTAGGACAGCATTGTGCTAATCTACCTAGGACAGCATTGTGCTAATCTACCTAGGACAGCATTGTGCTAATCTACCTAGGACAGCATTGTGCTAATCTACCTAGTACAGCATTGTGCTAATCTACCTAGGACAGCATTGTGCTAATCTACCTAGTACAGCATTGTGCTAATCTACCTAGGACAGCATTGTGTTAATCTACCTAGGACAGCATTGTGCTAATCTACCTAGGACAGCATTGTGTTAATCTACCTAGGACAGCATTGTGTTAATCTACCTAGGACAGCATTGTGTTAATCTACCTAGGACAGCATTGTGTTAATCTACCTAGGACAGCATGGTGTTAATCTACCTAGGACAGCATTGTGTTAATCTACCTAGGACAGCATTGTGTTAATCTACCTAGGACAGCATTGTGTTAATCTACCTAGGACAGCATTGTGTTAATCTACCTAGGACAGCATTGTGTTAATCTAACTAGGACAGCATTGTGTTAATCTACCTAGGACAGCATTGTGTTAATCTACCTAGGACAGCATTGTGTTAATCTACCTAGGACAGCATTGTGCTAATCTACCTAGGACAGCATTGTGTTAATCTACCTAGGACAGCATTGTGTTAATCTACCTAGGACAGCATTGTGCTAATCTACCTAGGACAGCATTGTGCTAATCTACCTAGGACAGCATTGTGTTAATCTACCTAGGACAGCATTGTGCTAATCTACCTAGGACAGCATTGTGCTAATCTACCTAGGACAGCATTGTGTTAATCTACCTAGGACAGCATTGTGTTAATCTACCTAGGACAGCATTGTGCTAATCTACCTAGGACAGCATTGTGCGAATCTACCTAGGACAGCATTGTGTTAATCTACCTAGGACAGCATTGTGTTAATCTACCTAGGACAGCATTGTGTTAATCTACCTAGGACAGCATTGTGCTAATCTACGTAGGACAGCATTGTGTTAATCTACCTAGGACAGCATTGTGCTAATCTACCTAGGACAGCATTGTGCTAATCTACCTAGGACAGCATTGTGTTAATCTACCTAGGACAGCATTGTGCTAATCTACCTAGGACAGCATTGTGCTAATCTACCTAGGACAGCATTGTGTTAATCTACCTAGGACAGCATTGTGCTAATCTACCTAGGACAGCATTGTGCTAATCTACCTAGGACAGCATTGTGCTAATCTACCTAGGACAGCATTGTGTTAATCTACCTAGGACAGCATTGTGCTAATCTACCTAGGACAGCATTGTGTTAATCTACCTAGGACAGCATTGTGTTAATCTACCTAGGACAGCATTGTGTTAATCTACCTAGGACAGCATTGTGTTAATCTACCTAGGACAGCGGACAGCATTGTGCTAATCTACCTAGGACAGCATTGTGTTAATCTACCTAGGACAGCATTGTGCTAATCTACCTAGGACAGCATTGTGTTAATCTACCTAGGACAGCATTGTGTTAATCTACCTAGGACAGCATTGTGCTAATCTACCTAGGACAGCATTGTGTTAATCTACCTAGGACAGCATTGTGTTAATCTACCTAGGACAGCATTGTGTTAATCTACCTAGGACAGCATTGTGTTAATCTACCTAGGACAGCATTGTGTTAATCTACCTAGGACAGCATTGTGTTAATCTACCTAGGACAGCATTGTGTTAATCTACCTAGGACAGCATTGTGTTAATCTACCTAGGACAGCATTGTGTTAATCTACCTAGGACAGCATTGTGTTAATCTACCTAGGACAGCATTGTGTTAATCTACCTAGGACAGCATTGTGTTAATCTACCTAGGACAGCATTGTGTTAATCTACCTAGGACAGCATTGTGCTAATCTACCTAGGACAGCATTGTGTTAATCTACCTAGGACAGCATTGTGCTAATCTACCTAGGACAGCATTGTGCTAATCTACCTAGGACAGCATTGTGTTAATCTACCTAGGACAGCATTGTGCTAATCTACCTAGGACAGCATTGTGCTAATCTACCTAGGACAGCATTGTGCTAATCTACCTAGGACAGCATTGTGTTAATCTACCTAGGACAGCATTGTGTTAATCTACCTAGGACAGCATTGTGCTAATCTACCTAGGACAGCATTGTGTTAATCTACCTAGGACAGCATTGTGTTAATCTACCTAGGACAGCATTGTGTTAATCTACCTAGGACAGCATTGTGCTAATCTACCTAGGACAGCATTGTGTTAATCTACCTAGGACAGCATTGTGTTAATCTACCTAGGACAGCATTGTGTTAATCTACCTAGGACAGCATTGTGTTAATCTACCTAGGACAGCATTGTGCTAATCTACCTAGGACAGCATTGTGTTAATCTAACTAGGACAACATTGTGTTAATCTACCTAGGACAGCATTGTGTTAATCTACCTAGGACAGCATTGTGTTAATCTACCTAGGACAGCATTGTGTTAATCTACCTAGGACAGCATTGTGTTAATCTACCTAGGACAGCATTGTGCTAATCTACCTAGGACAGCATTGTGTTAATCTACCTAGGACAGCATTGTGCTAATCTACCTAGGACAGCATTGTGTTAATCTACCTAGGACAGCATTGTGTTAATCTACCTAGGACAGCATTGTGTTAATCTACCTAGGACAGAATTGTATCAACCCTTGCTACAACAGCATTGTATCAACCCTTGCTAGGACAGCATCGTCCACAGGAAGTTTTCGGTGTAATGAGTCTTACCAGACTCCGCTGTTCTATCCTGCTGATACAACGTTTAAAACCTCTTTGGGCTAGGGGGCGGCATTTTGACGTCTGTATGACAAGCGTGCCCAAAGTAAACTGCCTGTTACTAAGGCCCAAAAAGCTAGGATATGCATATAATTTGTAGAGTTGGATAGAAAAAACTCTAAAGTTTCCAAAACTCTTAAAATATTGTCTGTGAGAATAACTGATATGGCAGGCAAAAACCTGAGGAAAATCCATCCAGGAAGTGGGATTTTTTTGATGTGGGTGGTTTTCAATTGAATGCCTGTTGAGTATCTAATGGGTTTAGGACCCAGATTGCAGTTCCTATGGCTTCCACTAGATGTCAACAGTCTTTAGACATTGTTTCAGGCGTGTTTTCTGAAAAACGAAAAATATTGAGACCTTTCTGTCAGGGGACTGGGGAAGCATGCAGTGCTGGCTTTGCGCGCGTGACTGTGGCCGCACCCTTCGTTCTTTTCCCTTTCTATTGATACGCTACTGTCCGGTTGAAATATTATTGATTATTTAGAAAATTGACAACATGAGGATTAATTATAAACATCGTTTGACGTGTTTCAACGAACTTTACCGGTACTATTAGGATGTATTCGTCTGCATGTTTTGACCTCCTTTGAGCCAGTGTATTACTGAACAAAACGAGCCAACAAAACTGAGTTTTTTGGGATATAGAGAGGGACTTTATCAAACAAAACAAACAGTTCTTGTGTAGCTGGGACTCTTGTGATTGCAACCAGATGAAGATCTTCCAAAGGTAAGTGATTCATTTTATCGCTATTTCTGACTTTCGTGACTCCTCTACTTGGTTGGAAAATGTATGTATGCTTTTGTAGACGGGGCGCTGTCCTCAGATAATCGCATGGTATGTTTTCTCCGTAAAGCCTTTTTGAAATCTGACAAAGCGTCTGGATTAACAAGAAGTTAATCTTTATGCTGATGTATAACACTTGTTATTTTTATGAATGTTTATTACGACTATTTCTGTATTTTGAATATG
>NC_092164.1:205177-247677 GCF_045791955.1 Oncorhynchus clarkii lewisi
TATACAGTATGATGTATTATTTATCTCTATAGTTACTGGTTATATACAGTATGATGTATTATTTATCTCTATGGTTACTGGTTATATACAGTATGATGTATTATTTATCTCTATGGTTACTGGTTATATACAGTATGATGTATTATTTATCTCTATGGTTACTGGTTATATACATTATGATGTATTATTTATCTCTATGGTTACTGGTTATATACAGTATGATGTATTATTTATCTCTATGGTTACTGGCTGTGTTCTGTCCGGTATGATGTATTATTTATCTCTATGGTTACTGGTTATATACAGTATGATGTATTATTTATCTCTATAGTTACTGGTTATATACAGTATGATGTATTATTTATCTCTATGGTTACTGGCTGTGTTCTGTCCGGTATGATGTATTATTTATCTCTATGGTTACTGGTTATATACAGTATGATATATTATTTAACTCTATGGTTACTGGTTATATACAGTATGATATATTATTTATCTCTATGGTTACTGGCTGTGTTCTGTCCGGTATGATGTATTATTTATCTCTATGGTTACTGGTTATATACAGTATGATGTATTATTTATCTCTATGGTTACTGGTTATATGCAGTATGATGTATTGTTTATCTTTATGGTTACTGGTTATATACAGTATGATGTATTATTTATCTCTATGGTTACTGGCTGTGTTCTGTCCGGTATGATGTATTATTTATCTCTATGGTTACTGGTTATATACAGTATGATGTATTATTTATCTCTATAGTTACTGGTTATATACAGTATGATGTATTATTTATCTCTATGGTTACTGGTTATATACAGTATGATGTATTATTTATCTCTATGGTTACTGGCTGTGTTCTGTCCGGTATGATGTATTATTTATCTCTATGGTTACTGGTTATATACAGTATGTTGTATTATTTATCTCTATAGTTACTAGTTATATACAGTATGATATATTATTTATCTCTATGGTTACTGGTTATATACAGTATGATATATTATTTATCTCTATGGTTACTGGTTATATACAGTATGATATATTATTTATCTCTATGGTTACTGGTTATATACAGTATGATATATTATTTATCTCTATGGTTACTGGTTATATACAGTATGATATATTATTTATCTCTATGGTTACTGGTTATATACAGTATGATATATTATTTATCTCTATGGTTACTGGTTATATACAGTATGATATATTATTTATCTCTATGGTTACTGGTTATATACAGTATGATATATTATTTATCTCTATGGTTACTGGTTATATACAGTATGATATATTATTTATCTCTATGGTTACTGGTTATATACAGTATGATATATTATTTATCTCTATGGTTACTGGTTATGTACAGTATGATGTATTATTTATCTCTATGGTTACTGGTTATATACAGTATGATATATTATTTATCTCTATGGTTACTGGTTATATACAGTATGATGTATTATTGATCTCTATGGTTACTGGCTGTGTTCTGTCCGGTATGATGTATTATTTATCTCTATGGTTACTGGTTATATACAGTATGATGTATTATTGATCTCTATGGTTACTGGTTATATACAGTATGATGTATTATTTATCTCTATGGTTACTGGCTGTGTTCTGTCCGGTGTGATGTATTATTTATCTCTATGGTTACTGGTTATATACAGTATGATGTATTATTTATCTCTATGGTTACTGGTTATATACAGTATGATGTATTATTTATCTCTATGGTTACTGGTTATATACAGTATGATATATTATTTATCTCTATGGTTACTGGTTATATACAGTATGATGTATTATTTATCTCTATGGTTACTGGTTATATACAGTATGATGTATTATTTATCTCTATGGTTACTGGTTATGTACAGTATGATGTATTATTTATCTCTATGGTTACTGGTTATATACAGTATGATGTATTATTTATATCTATGGTTACTGGTTATATACAGTATGATGTATTATTTATCTCTATGGTTACTGGTTATATACAGTATGATATATTATTTATCTCTATGGTTACTGGTTATATACAGTATGATGTATTATTTATCTCTATGGTTACTAGTTATATACAGTATGATGTATTATTTATCTCTATGGTTACTGGCTGTGTTCTGTCCGGTATGATGTATTATTTATCTCTATAGTTACTGGTTATATACAGTATGATGTATTATTTATCTCTATGGTTACTGGTTATATACAGTATGATGTATTATTTATCTCTATGGTTACTGGCTGTGTTCTGTCCGGTATGATGTATTATTTATCTCTATGGTTACTGGTTATATACAGTATGATGTATTATTTATCTCTATGGTTACTGGCTGTGTTCTGTCCAGTATGATGTATTATTTATCTCTATAGTTACTGGCTGTGTTCTGTCCGGTATGATGTATTATTTATCTCTATGGTTACTGGTTATATACAGTATGATGTATTATTTATCTCTATGGTTACTGGTTTTATACAGTATTATGTATTATTTATCTCTATGGTTACTGGTTATATACAGTATGATATATTATTTATCTCTATGGTTACTGGCTGTGTTCTGTCCGGTATGATGTATTATTTATCTCTATGGTTACTGGTTATATACAGTATGATGTATTGTTTATCTCTATGGTTACTGGTTATATACAGTATGATGTATTATTTATCTCTATGGTTACTGGTTATATACAGTATGATGTATTATTTATCTCTATAGTTACTGGTTATATACAGTATGATGTATTGTTTATCTCTATGGTTACTGGTTATATACAGTATGATGTATTATTTATCTCTATAGTTACTAGTTATATACAGTATGATGTATTATTTATCTCTATGGTTACTGGCTGTGTTCTGTCCGGTATGATGTATTATTTATCTCTATGGTTACTGGTTATATACAGTATGATGTATTATTGATCTCTATGGTTACTGGCTGTGATCTGTCTGGGATGATGTATTATTTATCTCTATGGTTACTGGCTGTGTTCTGTCCAGTATGATGTATTATTTATCTCTATGGTTACTGGTTATATACAGTATGATGTATTGTTTATCTCTATAGTTACTGGTTATATACAGTATGATGTATTATTTATCTCTATGGTTACTGGCTGTGTTCTGTCCGGTATGATATATTATTTATCTCTATGGTTACTGGTTATATACAGTATGATATATTATTTATCTCTATGGTTACTGGTTATATACAGTATGATGTATTATTTATCTCTATGGTTACTGGTTATATACAGTATGATGTATTATTTATCTCTATGGTTACTGGTTATATACAGTATGATGTATTATTTATCTCTATGGTTACTGGCTGTGTTCTGTCCGGTATGATGTATTATTTATCTCTATGGTTACTGGTTATATACAGTATGATATATTATTTATCTCTATGGTTACTGGCTGTGTTCTGTCCGGTATGATGTATTATTTATCTCTATGGTTACTGGTTATATACAGTATGATGTATTATTTATCTCTATGGTTACTGGTTATATACAGTATGATGTATTATTTATCTCTATGGTTACTGGCTGTGTTCTGTCCGGTATGATGTATTATTTATCTCTATGGTTACTGGTTATATACAGTATGATGTATTATTTATCTCTATGGTTACTGGCTGTGTTCTGTCCGGTATGATGTATTATTTATCTCTATGGTTACTGGTTATATACAGTATGATGTATTATTTATCTCTATGGTTACTGGCTGTGTTCTGTCCGGTATGATGTATTATTTATCTCTATAGTTACTGGTTATATACAGTATGATGTATTGTTTATCTCTATGGTTACTGGTTATATACAGTATGATGTATAGTTTATCTCTATGGTTACTGGCTGTGTTCTGTCCGGTATGATGTATTATTTATCTCTATGGTTACTGGCTGTGTTCTGTCCGGTATGATGTATTATTTATCTCTATGGTTACTGGTTATATACAGTATGATGTATTATTTATCTCTATGGTTACTGGCTGTGTTCTGTCCAGTATGATGTATTATTTATCTCTATGGTTACTGGTTATATACAGTATGATGTATTGTTTATCTCTATGGTTACTGGCTGTGTTCTGTCCGGTATGATGTATTATTTATCTCTATGGTTACTGGCTGTGTTCTGTCCAGTATGATGTATTATTTATCTCTATGGTTACTGGCTGTGTTCTGTCCGGTATGATGTATTATTTATCTCTATAGTTACTGGTTATATACAGTATGATGTATTATTTATCTCTATGGTTACTGGTTATATACAGTATGATGTATTATTTATCTCTATGGTTACTGGTTATATACAGTATGATGTATTATTTATCTCTGTGGTTACTGGTTATATACAGTATGATATATTATTTATCTCTATTGTTACTGGTTATATACAGTATGATGTATTATTGATCTCTATGGTTACTGGCTGTGTTCTGTCCGGTATGATGTATTATTTATCTCTATGGTTACTGGTTATATACAGTATGATGTATTATTTATCTCTATGGTTACTGGTTATATACAGTATGATGTATTATTTATCTCTATGGTTACTGGCTGTGTTCTGTCCGGTATGATGTATTGTTTATCTCTATGGTTACTGGCTGTGTTCTGTCCGGTATTATGTATTATTTATCTCTATGGTTACTGGTTATATACATTATGATGTATTATTTATCTCTATGGTTACTGGCTGTGTTCTGTCCGGTATGATGTATTATTTATCTCTATGGTTACTGGTTATATACAGTATGATGTATTATTTATCTCTATGGTTACTGGTTATATACAGTATGATGTATTATTTATCTCTATGGTTACTGGTTATATACAGTATGATGTATTATTTATCTCTATAGTTACTGGCTGTGTTCTGTCCGGTATGATATATTATTTATCTCTATGGTTACTGGTTATATACAGTATGATGTATTATTTATCTCTATAGTTGCTGGTTATATACAGTATGATGTATTATTTATCTCTATGGTTACTGGTTATATACAGTATGATATATTATTTATCTCTATGGTTACTGGTTATATACAGTATGATGTATTATTTATCTCTATGGTTACTGGTTATGTACAGTATGATGTATTATTTATCTCTATGGTTACTGGCTGTGTTCTGTCCGGTATGATGTATTATTGATCTCTATGGTTACTGGCTGTGTTCTGTCCAGTATGATGTATTAGTTATCTCTATGGTTACTGGCTGTGTTCTGTCCGGTATGATGTATTATTGATCTCTATGGTTACTGGCTGTGTTCTGTCCAGTATGATGTATTATTTATCTCTATGGTTACTGGCTGTGTTCTGTCCGGTATGATGTATTGTTTATCTCTATGGTTACTGGCTGTGTTCTGTCTGGTATGATGTATTATTTATCTCTATGGTTACTGGCTGTGTTCTGTCTGGTATGATGTATTATTTATCTCTATGGTTACTGGTTATATACAGTATGATGTATTATTTATCTCTATGGTTACTGGTTATATACAGTATGATGTATTATTTATCTCTATGGTTACTGGTTATATACAGTATGATGTATTATTTATCTCTATGGTTACTGGCTGTGTTCTGTCCTGTATGATGTATTATTTATCTCTATGGTTACTGGTTATATACAGTATGATGTATTATTTATCTCTATGGTTACTGGTTATATACAGTATGATATATTATTTATCTCTATAGTTACTGGTTATATACAGTATGATGTATTATTTATCTCTATGGTTACTGGTTATATACAGTATGATGTATTATTTATCTCTATGGTTACTGGTTATATACAGTATGATGTATTATTTATCTCTATGGTTACTGGTTATATACAGTATGATGTATTATTTATCTCTATGGTTACTGGCTGTGTTCTGTCCGGTATGATGTATTATTTATCTCTATGGTTACTGGCTGTGTTCTGTCCAGTATGATGTATTATTTATCTCTATGGTTACTGGCTGTGTTCTGTCCGGTATGATGTATTGTTTATCTCTATGGTTACTGGCTGTGTTCTGTCTGGTATGATGTATTATTTATCTCTATGGTTACTGGCTGTGTTCTGTCTGGTATGATGTATTATTTATCTCTATGGTTACTGGTTATATACAGTATGATGTATTATTTATCTCTATGGTTACTGGTTATATACAGTATGATGTATTATTTATCTCTATGGTTACTGGTTATATACAGTATGATGTATTATTTATCTCTATGGTTACTGGCTGTGTTCTGTCCTGTATGATGTATTATTTATCTCTATGGTTACTGGTTATATACAGTATGATGTATTATTTATCTCTATGGTTACTGGTTATATACAGTATGATATATTATTTATCTCTATAGTTACTGGTTATATACAGTATGATGTATTATTTATCTCTATGGTTACTGGTTATATACAGTATGATGTATTATTTATCTCTATGGTTACTGGTTATATACAGTATGATGTATTATTTATCTCTATGGTTACTGGTTATATACAGTATGATGTATTATTTATCTCTATGGTTACTGGCTGTGTTCTGTCCGGTATGATGTATTATTTATCTCTATGGTTACTGGTTATATACAGTATGATGTATTATTTATCTCTATGGTTAGTGGTTATATACAGTATGATATATTATTGATCTCTATGGTTACTGGTTATATACAGTATGATGTATTATTTATCTCTATAGTTACTGGTTATGTACAGTATGATATATTATTTATCTCTATGGTTACTGGCTGTGTTCTGTCCAGTATGATATATTATTTATCTCTATGGTTACTGGCTGTGTTCTGTCCAGTATGATGTATTATTTATCTCTATGGTTACTGGCTGTGTTCTGTCTGGTATGATATATTATTTATCTCTATAGTTACTGGTTATATACAGTATGATATTTTATTTATCTCTATGGTTACTGGTTATATACAGTATGATGCATTAGTTATCTCTATGGTTACTGGTTATATACAGTATGATATATTATTGATCTCTATGGTTACTGGTTATATACATTATGATGTATTATTTATCTCTATAGTTACTGGTTATATACAGTATGATGTATTATTTATCTCTATGGTTACTGGCTGTGTTCTGTCCGGTATGATGTATTATTTATCTCTATGGTTACTGGCTGTGTTCTGTCCGGTATGATATATTATTTATCTCTATAGTTACTGGTTATAAACAGTATGATGTATTATTTATCTCTATGGTTACTGGCTGTGTTCTGTCCAGTATGATGTATTATTTATCTCTATGGTTACTGGCTGTGTTCTGTCCGGTATGATGTATTATTTATCTCTATGGTTACTGGTTATATACAGTATGATATGTTATTTATCTCTATGGTTACTGGTTATATACAGTATGATGTATTATTTATCTCTATGGTTACTGGCTGTGTTCTGTCCGGTATGATGTATTATTTATCTCTATGGTTACTGGTTATATACAGTATGATGTATTATTTATCTCTATGGTTACTGGTTATATACAGTATGATGTATTATTTATCTCTATGTTTACTGGCTGTGTTCTGTCTGGTATGATGTATTATTTATCTCTATGGTTACTGGTTATATACAGTATGATGTATTATTTATCTCTATGGTTACTGGTTATATACAGTATGATGTATTATTTATCTCTATGGTTACTGGTTATATACAGTATGATATATTATTTATCTCTATGGTTACTGGTTATATACAGTATGATGTATTATTTATCTCTATGGTTACTGGTTATATACAGTATGATATATTATTTATCTCTATAGTTACTGGTTATGTACAGTATGATGTATTATTTATCTCTATGGTTACTGGTTATATACAGTATGATGTATTATTTATCTCTATGGTTACTGGTTATATACAGTATGATGTATTATTTATCTCTATGGTTACTGGTTATATACAGTATGATGTATTATTTATCTCTATGGTTACTGGTTATATACAGTATGATGTATTATTTATCTCTATGGTTACTGGTTATATACAGTATGATGTATTATTTATCTCTATGGTTACTAGTTATATACAGTATGATGTATTATTTATCTCTATGGTTACTGGCTGTGTTCTGTCCGGTATGATATATTATTTATCTCTATGGTTACTGGTTATATACAGTATGATGTATTATTTATCTCTATGGTTACTGGTTATATACAGTATGATGTATTATTTATCTCTATGGTTACTGGTTATATACAGTATTATGTATTATTTATCTCTATGGTTACTGGTTATATACAGCATGATGTATTATTTATCTCTATGGTTACTGGTTATATACAGTATGATGTATTATTTATCTCTATGGTTACTGGTTATATACAGTATGATGTATTATTTATCTCTATAGTTACTGGTTATATACAGTATGATATATTATTGATCTCTATGGTTACTGGTTATATACAGTATTATGTATTATTTATCTCTATGGTTACTGGTTATGTACAGTATGATGTATTATTTATCTCTATGGTTACTAGTTATATACGGTATGATGTATTGTTTATCTCTATGGTTACTGGCTGTGTTCTGTCCAGTATGATGTATTATTTATCTCTACGGTTACTGGTTATATACAGTATGATGTATTATTTATCTCTATAGTTACTGGTTATATACAGTATGATGTATTATTTATCTCTATGGTTACTGGTTATGTACAGTATGATGTATTATTTATCTCTATGGTTACTGGTTATATACAGTATGATGTATTATTTATCTCTATGGTTACTGGTTATATACAGTATGATGTATTATTTATCTCTATGGTTACTGGTTATATACAGTATGATATATTATTGATCTCTATGGTTACTGGTTATGTACAGTATGATGTATTATTGATCTCTATGGTTACTGGCTGTGTTCTGTCCGGTATGATGTATTATTTATCTCTATGGTTACTGGTTATATACAGTATGATGTATTATTTATCTCTATGGTTACTGGTTATATACAGTATGATGTATTATTTATCTCTATGGTTACTGGTTATATACAGTATTATGTATTATTTATCTCTATGGTTACTGGTTATATACAGCATGATGTATTATTTATCTCTATGGTTACTGGTTATATACAGTATGATGTATTATTTATCTCTATGGTTACTGGTTATATACAGTATGATGTATTATTTATCTCTATAGTTACTGGTTATATACAGTATGATATATTATTGATCTCTATGGTTACTGGTTATATACAGTATTATGTATTATTTATCTCTATGGTTACTGGTTATGTACAGTATGATGTATTATTTATCTCTATGGTTACTAGTTATATACAGTATGATGTATTGTTTATCTCTATGGTTACTGGCTGTGTTCTGTCCAGTATGATGTATTATTTATCTCTACGGTTACTGGTTATATACAGTATGATGTATTATTTATCTCTATAGTTACTGGTTATATACAGTATGATGTATTATTTATCTCTATGGTTACTGGTTATGTACAGTATGATGTATTATTTATCTCTATGGTTACTGGTTATATACAGTATGATGTATTATTTATCTCTATGGTTACTGGTTATATACAGTATGATGTATTATTTATCTCTATGGTTACTGGTTATATACAGTATGATATATTATTGATCTCTATGGTTACTGGCTGTGTTCTGTTCGGTATGAAACGTACCTTTTCTGTGAATAACACCTGTCTGTTTCTCACAGCTCCCTCTGAACCAACGTTGGTCGAAGATAGATGGTACCCTGGTCAATAAAACACTAGCCAAGTTTATACAAACTTTAGAAAAATACTGGAGGTGCACTTTTCGAGACAAGCTTTGGTAAAAAATGGCTTTCCACAGGGACAGAAGGGAAGATTTGTAGGAAGGTGGGTAGACAGATTGAAGTGGTTTGAGTTGTTGGATGAGCTGCTGAATGCCAACATATGCCCTAGTACTCTGTCTCTCTATGTCTCTCTCTCTCTCTCTCTCTCTGTCTCTCTCTCTGTCTCTCTCTCTGTCTCTCTCTCTGTCTCTGTCTCTGTCTCTCTCTCTGTCTCTGTCTCTGTCTCTCTCTCTGTCTCTGTCTCTGTCTCTCTCTCTGTCTCTGTCTCTGTCTCTGTCTCTGTCTCTCTCTCTCTGTCTCTCTCTGTCTCTCTCTGTCTCTCTCTGTCTCTGTCTCTCTCTGTCTCTGTCTCTCTCTCTCTCTGTCTCTGTCTCTGTCTCTGTCTCTGTCTCTGTCTCTCTCTCTATCTCTCTCTCTGTCTCTTTCTCTGTCTCTTTCTCTCTCTCTCTCTCTCTCTATATATATATATATAGAGTGAGGCAAAAAAGTATTTAGTCAGCCACCAATTGTGCAAGTTCTCCCACTTAAAAAGATGAGAGAGGCCTGTAATTTTCATCATAGGTACACTTAAACTATGACAGATAAAATGAGAAAAAAAATCCAGAAAATCACATTGTAGGATTTTTTATTAATTTATTTGACGGAGAGAGAGAGAGAGAGGGAGAGAGAGAGAGAGGTGCTGGGAGATGGTAACGGAGAGAGAGAGCGAGAGAGAGAGAGAGAGAGAGCGAGAGAGAGGTGCTGGGAGATGGTGACGGAGAGAGGGGTGCTGGGAGATGGTGACGGAGAGAGAGAGAGAGAGAGAGAGAGAGAGAGAGAGAGAGAGAGAGATGTGCTGGGAGATGGTGACGGAGAGAAAGGGAGAGAGAGGGAGAGAGGGAGAAAGAGGGAGAGAGAAGGAGAGAGGGGGAGAGAGAGGGGGAGAGAGGGGTGCTGGGAGATGGTGACGGAGAGAGAGGGAGAGAGAGGGAGAGAGAAGGAGAGAAGGAGAAAGAGGGAGAGAGGGAGAAAGAGGGAGAGAGGGAGAACGAGGGAGAGAGAAGGAGAGAGGGAGAAAGAGGGAGAGAGGGAGAGAGAGGGAGAGAGGAGAAAGAGGGAGAGAGAAGGAGAGAGGGAGAGAGGGAGAGAGGGAGTGAGGGAGAAAGAGGGAGAGAGGGAGAGAGAGGGATAGAGAAGGAGAGAGGGAGAAAGAGGGAGAGAGGGAGAAAGAGGGAGAGAGGGAGAAATAGGGAGATAGGGAGAGAGGGAGAAAGAGGGAGAGAGGGAGAGAGAGAGGGAGAAAGAGGGAGAGAGGGAGAAAGAGGGAGAGAGAGAGGGAGAAAGAGGGAGAGAGGGAGAGAGAGGGATAGAGAAGGAGAGAGGGAGAAAGAGGGAGAGAGGGAGAAAGAGGGAGAGAGAGAGGGAGAAAGAGGGAGAGAGGGAGAGAGAGGGATAGAGAAGGAGAGAGGGAGAAAGAGGGAGAGAGGGAGAAAGAGGGAGAGAGGGAGAGAGAGGGATAGAGAAGGAGAGAGGGAGAAAGAGGGAGAGAGGGAGAGAGGGAGAAATAGGGAGATAGGGAGAAAGAGGGAGAGAGGGAGAAAGAGGGAGAGAGGGAGAGAGAGAGGGAGAAAGAGGGAGAGAGGGAGAGAGAGGGAGAGAGAGGGAGAAAGAGGGAGAGAGGGAGAGAGAGGGAGAAGAGAGGGAGAAAGAGTGAGAGAGGGAGAAAGAGGGAGAGAGGGAGAAAGAGAGCACGGCGCTACGGAAAGAGAAAGGGACGTGATGAAGAGAGAAAGAGATCCATAAAAGATATGTAGAGATTGACAGAGAGGAGAAAGAGGGAGCTTTAGTCCATAATGGTGCTCTCTTCCCTCTGTAGTGCACCGGAGCCTTTTAGGATGTCAAAGGCAGGTATCCATTTGGGACGGAACCTCTGCAGCGAGTTGGCAGGGATCCATTTGGGACGGAAACCACTCTGCAGTGAGTTGGTAGGGATCCATTTGGGACGGAACCTCTGCAGTGAGTTGGCAGGGATCCATTTGGGACAGAACGTCTGCAGTGAGTTGGTAGGGATCCATTTGGGACGGGAACCTCTGTTCCACTCTGCAGTGAGTTGGTAGGGATCCATTTGGGACGGGAACCTCTGTTCCACTCTGCAGTGAGTTGGTAGGGATCCATTTGGGACGGGAACCTCTGTTCCACTCTGCAGTGAGTTGGCAGGGATCCATTTGGGACGGGAACCTCTGTTCCACTCTGCAGTGAGTTGGCAGGGATCCATTTGGGACGGGAACCTCTGTTCCACTCTGCAGTGAGTTGGTAACACGTTTTAATAGGAGATGGAATGTCATTTCGGCAGCTTACGATCAAAAAAACAAAATGTACTGAAAGACTAAATTCAGTTGGATGAATGTAAGGAAATGTACTGAGTCTACCGCCTCGTCTTCACAGGAAGGAATGAGACAGTGGGTTTTGTACTGAGTCTACCGCCTCGTCTTCACAGGAAGGAATGAGACAGTGGGTTTTGTACTGAGTCTACCGCCTCGTCTTCACAGGAAGGAATGAGACAGTGGGTTTTGTACTGAGTCTACCGCCTCGTCTTCACAGGAAGGAATGAGACAGTGGGTTTTGTACTGAGTCTACCGCCTCGTCTTCACAGGAAGGAATGAGACAGTGGGTTTTGTACTGAGTCTACCGCCTCGTCTTCACAGGAAGGAATGAGACAGTGGGTTTTGTACTGAGTCTACCTCCTCGTCTTCACAGGAAGGAATGAGACAGTGGGTTTTGTACAGAGTCTACCGCCTCGTCTTCACAGGAAGGAATGAGACAGTGGGTTTTGTACTGAGTCTACCTCCTCGTCTTCACAGGAAGGAATGAGACAGTGGGTTTTGTACTGAGTCTACCGCCTCGTCTTCACAGGAAGGAATGAGACAGTGGGTTTTGTACTGAGTCTACCGCCTCGTCTTCACAGGAAGGAATGAGACAGTGGGTTTTGTACTGATTATTATAGTTATGTACTGTCATGTCTCTTCTTCTCTCCTTTCCTCTCTCTTCTTCTCTCCTTTCCTCTCTCTTCTTCTCTCCTGTCCTCTCTCTTCTTCTCTCCTTTCCTCTCTCCTCTTCTCTCCTTTCCTCTCTCTTCTTCTCTCCTTTCCTCTCTATTCTTCTCTCCTTTCCTCTCTCTTCTTCTCTCCTGTCATCTCTCTTCTTCTCTCCTTTCCTCTCTCTTCTTCTCTCCTTTCCTCTCTCTTCTTCTCTCCTTTCCTCTCTCTTCTTCTCTGCTTTCCTCTCTGAATCAATAGACTTCCATATGTGCATCTATTTCATCAACTGATTATTATAGTTATGTACTGTCCTCTCTCTTCTTCTCTCCTGTCCTTTCTCTTCTTCTCTCCTGTCCTCTCTCTTCTTCTCTCATTTCATCTCTCTCCTTCTCTCCTTTTCTCTCTCTTCTTCTCTCCTTTCCTCTCTCTTCTTCTCTCCTGTCCTCTCTCTTCTTCTCTCCTGTCCTCTCTCTTCTTCTCTCCTTTCCTCTCTCTTTTTCTCTCCTTTTCTCTCTCTTCTTCTCTCCTTTCCTCTCTCTTCTTCTCTCCTGTCCTCTCTCTTCTTCTCTCCTGTCCTCTCTCTTCTTCTCTCCTTTCCTCTCTCTTCTTCTCTCATTTCATCTCTCTTCTTCTCTCCTTTTCTCTCTCTTCTTCTCTCCTTTCCTCTCTCTTCTTCTCTCCTTTCCTCTCTCTTCTTCTCTCCTTTCCTCTCTCTTTTTCTCTCCTTTTCTCTCTCTTCTTCTCTCCTTTTCTCTCTCTTCTTCTCTCCTTTCCTCTCTCTTCTTCTCTCCTGTCCTCTCTCTTCTTCTCTCCTGTCCTCTCTCTTCTTCTCTCCTTTCCTCTCTCTTCTTCTCTCCTTTCCTCTCTCTTTTTCTCTCCTTTTCTCTCTCTTCTTCTCTCCTTTTCTCTCTCTTCTTCTCTCCTTTCCTCTCTCTTCTTCTCTCCTGTCCTCTCTCTTCTTCTCTCCTGTCCTCTCTCTTCTTCTCTCCTTTCCTCTCTCTTCTTCTCTCCTTTCCTCTCTCTTCTTCTCTCCTTTCCTCTCTCTTCTTCTCTCCTTTCCTCTCTCTTCTTCTCTCCTTTCCTTTCTGAATCAATAGACTTCCATATGTGCATCTATTTCATCAACTGATTATTATAGTTATGTACTGTCCTCTCTCTTCTTCTCTCCTGTCCTTTCTCTTCTTCTCGCCTGTCCTCTCTCTTCTTCTCTCCTGTCCTTTCTCTTCTTCTCTCCTTTCCTCTCTCTTCTTCTCTCCTTTCCTCTCTCTTCTTCTCTCCTTTCCTCTCTCTTCTTCTCTCCTTTCCTCTCTCTTCTTCTCTCCTTTCCTCTCTCTTCTTCTATCCTTTCCTCTCTCTTCTTCTCTCCTGTCCTTTCTCTTCTTCTCTCCTTTCCTCTCTCTTCTTCTCTCCTTTCCTCTCTCTTCTTCTCTCCTTTCCTCTCTCTTCTTCTCTCCTTTCCTCTCTGAATCAATAGACTTCCATATGTGCATCTATTTCATTAACTGATTATTATAGTTATGTACTGTCCTTTCTCTTCTTCTCTCCTTTCCTCTCTCTTCTTCTCTCCTTTCCTCTCTCTTCTTCTCTCCTTTCCTCTCTCTTCTTCTCTCCTTTCCTCTCTCTTCTTCTCTCCTTTCCTCTCTCTTCTTCTCTCCTTTCCTCGCTCTTCTTCTCTCCTTTCCTCTCTCTTCTTCTCTCCTTTTCTCTCTCTTCTTCTCTCCTGTCATCTCTCTTCTTCTCTCCTTTCCTCTCTCTTCTTCTCTCCTTTCCTCTCTCTTCTTCTCTCCTTTCCTCTCTCTTTTTCTCTCCATTCCTCTCTGAATCAATAGACTTCCATATATGCATCTATTTCATCAACTGATTATTATAGTTATGTAATATCATCTCTCTTCTTCTCTCCTGTCCTCTCTCTTCTTCTCTCCTTTCCTCTCTCTTCTTCTCTCCTTTCCTCTCTCTTCTTCTCTCCTTTCCTCTCTCTTCTTCTCTCCTTTCCTCTCTCTTCTTCTCTCCTTTCCTCTCTCTTCTTCTCTCCTTTCCTCTCTCTTCTTCTCTCCTTTTCTCTCTCTTCTTCTCTCCTTTCCTCTCTCTTCTTCTCTCCTGTCCTCTCTCTTCTTCTCTCCTGTCCTCTCTCTTCTTCTCTCCTTTCCTCTCTCTTCTTCTCTCCTTTCCTCTCTCTTTTTCTCTCCATTCCTCTCTGAATCAATAGACTTCCATATGTGCATCTATTTCATCAACTGATTATTATAGTTATATACTGTCATCTCTCTTCTTCTCTCCTGTCCTTTCTCTTCTTCTCTCCTTTCCTCTCTCTTCTTCTCTCCTTTCCTCTCTCTTCTTCTCTCCTTTCCTCTCTCTTCTTCTCTCCTTTCCTCTCTGAATCAATAGACTTCCATATGTGCATCTATTTCATTAACTGATTATTATAGTTATGTACTGTCCTTTCTCTTCTTCTCTCCTTTCCTCTCTCTTCTTCTCTCCTTTCCTCTCTCTTCTTCTCTCCTTTCCTCGCTCTTCTTCTCTCCTTTCCTCTCTCTTCTTCTCTCCTTTTCTCTCTCTTCTTCTCTCCTGTCATCTCTCTTCTTCTCTCCTTTCCTCTCTCTTCTTCTCTCCTTTCCTCTCTCTTCTTCTCTCCTTTCCTCTCTCTTTTTCTCTCCATTCCTCTCTGAATCAATAGACTTCCATATATGCATCTATTTCATCAACTGATTATTATAGTTATGTACTGTCATCTCTCTTCTTCTCTCCTGTCCTCTCTCTTCTTCTCTCCTTTCCTCTCTCTTCTTCTCTCCTTTCCTCTCTCTTCTTCTCTCCTTTCCTCTCTCTTCTTCTCTCCTTTCCTCTCTCTTCTTCTCTCCTTTCCTCTCTCTTCTTCTCTCCTTTCCTCTCTCTTCTTCTCTCCTTTTCTCTCTCTTCTTCTCTCCTTTCCTCTCTCTTCTTCTCTCCTGTCCTCTCTCTTCTTCTCTCCTGTCCTCTCTCTTCTTCTCTCCTTTCCTCTCTCTTCTTCTCTCCTTTCCTCTCTCTTTTTCTCTCCATTCCTCTCTGAATCAATAGACTTCCATATGTGCATCTATTTCATCAACTGATTATTATAGTTATGTACTGTCATCTCTCTTCTTCTCTCCTGTCCTTTCTCTTCTTCTCTCCTTTCCTCTCTCTTCTTCTCTCCTTTCCTCTCTCTTCTTCTCTCCTTTCCTCTCTCTTCTTCTCTCCTTTCCTCTCTGAATCAATAGACTTCCATATGTGCATCTATTTCATTAACTGATTATTATAGTTATGTACTGTCCTTTCTCTTCTTCTCTCCTTTCCTCTCTCTTCTTCTCTCCTTTCCTCTCTCTTCTTCTCTCCTTTCCTCGCTCTTCTTCTCTCCTTTCCTCTCTCTTCTTCTCTCCTTTTCTCTCTCTTCTTCTCTCCTGTCATCTCTCTTCTTCTCTCCTTTCCTCTCTCTTCTTCTCTCCTTTCCTCTCTCTTCTTCTCTCCTTTCCTCTCTCTTTTTCTCTCCATTCCTCTCTGAATCAATAGACTTCCATATATGCATCTATTTCATCAACTGATTATTATAGTTATGTACTGTCATCTCTCTTCTTCTCTCCTGTCCTCTCTCTTCTTCTCTCCTTTCCTCTCTCTTCTTCTCTCCTTTCCTCTCTCTTCTTCTCTCCTTTCCTCTCTCTTCTTCTCTCCTTTCCTCTCTCTTCTTCTCTCCTTTCCTTTCTCTTCTTCTCTCCTGTCCTCTCTCTTCTTCTCTCCTTGTCCTTTCTCTTCTTCTCTCCTGTCCTCTCTCTTCTTCTCTCCTTTCCTCTCTCTTCTTCTCTCCTTTCCTCTCTCTTCTTCTCTCCTTTCCTCTCTCTTCTTCTCTCCTGTCCTTTCTCTTCTTCTCTCCTGTCCGCTCTCTTCTTCTCTCCTTTCCTCTCTCTTCTTCTCTCCCGTCCTCTCTCTTCTTCTCTCCTTTCCTCTCTCTTCTTCTCTCCTTTCCTCTCTCTTCTTCTCTCCTTTCCTCTCTCTTTTTCTCTCCATTCCTCTCTGAATCAATAGACTTCCACCTATGCATCTATTTCATCAACTGTAACACAAGACCTTGGTACAGTATTCATTAATATTATAGTTACATATCATGTACTGTCCTCTCTCTCTTCTCTCTTCTCTCTTCTCTCTCCTCTCTCTCTTCTCTCTTCTCTCTCCTCTTTCCTTTCCTCTCTCGTCTCTCTCCTCTCTCCTTTCCTCTCTCTTCTGTCTCCTCTATCCTTTCCTCTCTCTCCTCTCTCCTTTCCTCTCTCTCCTCTCTCCTTTCCTCTCTTTTCTGTCTCTATCATTTCCTCTCTCTTCTTTCTCCTCTCTCCTTTCCTCTCTCATCTCTCTCCTCTCTCTTTTCCTCTCTCTTCTGTCTCTATCATTTCCTCTCTCTTCTCTCTCCTCTCTCCTTTCCTCTCTCTTCTCTCTCCTTTCCTCTCTCCTCTCTTCTCTCTTCTCTCTCCTCCCCCTCTCTCCTCTCTCCTTTCTCCTCTCTTCTTTTCTATCTCTTCTCTCTCCTCTCCTTTCCTCTCTCTCCTCTCTCCTCTCTCCTTTCCTCTCTCCTCTCTCCTCTCTCCTTTCCTTTCTCCTCTCTCTTCTCTCTCCTCTATTCTCTCACACACATCTCTCTCTCTCTCTTTCTCACTGTGTGAGGGAGAGGAGGGTAGAGTGTCTGTGTAATTAGCTGAGGTGGCACCTACCTCCCAGGGATTAATCAGGGGGACTAATGCAGTCATTGACCTTCCACCTTCCTCCCAGGGATTAATCAGGGGGACTAATGCAGTCATTGACCTTCCACCTTCCTCCCAGTGATTAATCAGGGGGACTAATGCAGTCATTGACCTTCCACCTTCCTCCCAGGGATTAATCAGGGGGACTAATGCAGTCATTGACCTTCCACCTTCCTCCCAGGGATTAATCAGGGGGACTAATGCAGTCATTGACCTTCCACCTGCCTGTGTCTCAAATGTCACCTCCTCCTTTAGAGCGCCTTCACCTGTTTCCTTCTAAAGGTTACGGGGATGTGATATCCTTCTCAACGTGCCTTCACCCGTTTCCTTCTAAAGGTTACGGGGGATGTGATAACCTTCTCAACGTGCCTTCACCTGTTTCCTTCTAAAGGTTACGGTGGATGTGATATCCTTCTCAACGTGCCTTCACTCGTTTCCTTCTAAAGGTTACGGGGATGTGATATCCTTCTCAACGTGCCTTCACCCGTTTCCTTCTAAAGGTTACGGGGGATGTGATATCCTTCTCAACGTGCCTTCACCCGTTTCCTTCTAAAGGTTTGATGAGTGTAGAGTTACCTACGGGATGTGATATCCTAGAAACGTCTCGCTCCTCAACGTGCCTTCACCCGTTTCCTTCTAAAGGTTATGGGGGATGTGATATTCTCCTCAACGTGCCTTCACCCGTTTCCTTCTAAAGGTTATGGGGGATGTGATATCCTTCTCAACGTGCCTTCACGTGTTGTACGGCCTGACAGAGTGTGTGCTGCTCGACGGGGCCAGTCTACTGCGTGTTGTACGGCCTGACAGAGCGTGTGCTGCTCGACGGGGCCAGTCTACTGCGTGTTGTACGGCCTGACAGAGCGTGTGCTGCTCGACGGGGCCAGTCTACTGCGTGTTGTACGGCCTGGCAGAGCGTGTGCTGCTCGACGGGGCCAGTCTACTGCGTGTTGATGGCATTGGTATGTACGTGTTCAGGCTGCGTTAGGCTAACGTAGCAGAAAGACATTCTCCTTCAGACAGAAATGGAGCTCCTATCCAAAAAGGTCTCAGTGCTCAGATGGGGGATGCTGGGGATGGGGGATGGGTGACGGGGGGGATGGGGGGGTGGGGTGGTGGAGGATATGGGGGGTATGGGAGGGGTGGGGGATGTGGGGGGGATGGGGAGGATGGTATAACAGATGAACAGCCATAATGATAACACAGATGAACAGCCATAATGATAACACTGGTATAACAGAAGAACAGCCATAATGATAACACTGGTATAACAGATGAACAGCCATAATGATAACACTGGTATAACAGATGAACAGCCATAATGATAACTCTGGTATAACAGAAGAACAGCCATAATGATAACACTGGTATAACAGAAGAACAGCCATCATGATAACACTGGTATAACAGAAGAACAGCCATACTGATAACACTGGTATAACAGAAGAACAGCCATAATGATAACACTGGTATAACAGAAGAACAGCCATAATGATAACACTGGTATAACTGAAGAACAGCCATACTGATAACACTGGTATAACAGATGAACAGCCATAATGATAACACTGGTAAAACAGAAGAACAGCCATAATGATAACACTGGTATAACAGATGAACAGCCATAATGATAACACTGGTATAACAGATGAACAGCCATAATGATAACACTGGTGTAACAGAAGAACAGCCATACTGATAACACTGGTATAACAGATGAACAGCCATACTGATAACACTGGTATAACAGATGAACAGCCATAATGATAACACTGGTAAAGCAGATGAACAGCCATAATGATAACACTGGTATAGCAGACGAACAGCCATAATGATAACACTGGTATAACAGACGAACAGCCATAATGATAACACTGGTATAACAGAAGAACAGCCATAATGATAACACTGGTATAACAGACGAACAGCCATAATGATAACACCGGTATAACAGATGAACAGCCATAATGATAACACTGGTATAACAGACAAACAGCCATAATGATAACACTGGTATAACAGAAGAACAGCCATAATGATAACACTGGTATAACAGATGAACAGCCATAATGATAACACTGGTATAACAGATGAACAGCCATAATGATAACACTGGTATAACAGACGAACAGCCATAATGATAACACTGGTATAACAGATGAACAGCCATAATGATAACACTGGTATAACAGACGAACAGCCATAATGATAACACTGGTATAACAGAAGAACAGCCATAATTATAACACTGGTATAGCAGACGAACAGCCATAATGATAACACTGGTATAACAGATGAACAGCCATAATGATAACACTGGTATAACAGATGAACAGCCATAATGATAACACTGGTATAACAGAAGAACAGCCATAATGATAACACTGGTATAACAGATGAACAGCCATAATGATAACACTGGTATAACAGATGAACAGCCATAATGATAACACTGGTATAACAGACGAACAGCCATAATGATAACACTGGTATAACAGATGAACAGCCATAATGATAACACTGGTATAACAGACGAACAGCCATAATGATAACACTGGTATAACAGATGAACAGCCATAATGATAACACTGGTATAACAGATGAACAGCCATAATGATAACACTGGTATAACAGATGAACAGCCATAATGATAACACTGGTATAACAAATGAACAGCCATAATGATAACACTGGTATGACAGACGAACAGCCATAATGATAACACTGGTATAACAGATGAACAGCCATAATGATAACACTGGTATAACAGATGAACAGCCATAATGATAACACTGGTATAGCAGATGAACAGCCATAATGATAACACTGGTGTGCACTTCCATTAATGCGCTGTAAATCTGCTATGTATATATTTAATTAAATATATTCTAATTATTTATTTAACCTTTAATAATGCAGTTAGGACACGTTATCATACATTCATTTAATGTTTGTGTTTATTTTTTTATTTTTTTAAATATTTGTTTATTTAACCTTTATTTAACAAGGCAAGTCAGTTATTAAGAACGCATTCTTACTTACAATGACGGCATACCAAAAGGCAAAAGGCCTCCTGCAGGGACGGGGGCTGGGATTAAAGATATATTTAATAAAAATATAGAACAAAACACATCAGGACAAGAGAGACAACACAACACTACATAAAGAGAGACAACACAACACTACATAAAGAGAGACAACACAACACTACAGAAAGAGAGACAACACAACACTACATAAAGAGAGACAACACAACACTACATAAAGAGAGACAACACAACACTACATAAAGAGACCTAATACAACATCACAGCATGGTAGCAACACATAACATGACAACACAACATGGTAGCAACACATAACATGACAACACAACATGGTAGCAACACATGACAACACAGCATGGCAGCAACACATGACATGACAACACAGCATGCTAGCAACACATGACAACACAGCATGGCAGCAACACATGACAACACAGCATGGCAGCAACACATGACAACACAGCATGGCAGCAACACATGACAACACAGCATGGCAGCAACACATAACATGACAACACAGCATGGCAGCAACACATGACAACACAGCATGGCAGCAACACATGACAACACAGCATGGCAGCAACACATAACATGACAACACAGCATGGTAGCAACACATGACAACACAGCATGGTAGGAACACATAACATGACAACACAGCATGGCAGCAACACATGACAACACAGCATGGCAGCAACACATGACATGACAACACAGCATGCTAGCAACACATGACAACACAGCATGGCAGCAACACATGACAACACAGCATGGCAGCAACACATGACATGACAACACAGCATGCTAGCAACACATGACAACACAGCATGGCAGCAACACATAACAACACAGCATGGTAGCAACACAGCATGGCAGCAACACATGACATGACAACACAGCATGGCAGCAACACATGACAACACAGCATGGTAGCAACACAGCATGGTAGCAACACAGCATGGTAGCAACACATAACAACACAGCATGGTAGCAACACATCATGGTAGCAACACATAACA
The DNA here is from genome assembly GCF_045791955.1 of Oncorhynchus clarkii lewisi. Classification (NCBI taxonomy): domain Eukaryota; kingdom Metazoa; phylum Chordata; class Actinopteri; order Salmoniformes; family Salmonidae; genus Oncorhynchus; species Oncorhynchus clarkii. The sequence goes on from NC_092164.1 coordinate 226,881, forward strand.
ACACAGCATGGTAGCAACACATAACAACACAGCCATAATGATAACAGGATGGTTGCAACACATGACAACAACACTGTAGCAACACAATATGGCTGCAGCAAAACATGGTAGCAACACAACATGGTAGCAGCACAAAACATGGTACAAACATTGTTGAGCACAGACAACAGCACAAAGGGCAAGAAGGTAGAGACAACAATACATCACACAAAGCAGCCACAACTGTCAGTAAGAGTGTCCATGATGGAGTCTTTGAATGAAGAGATGGAGATAAAACTGTCCAGTTTGAGTGTTTGTTGCAGCTAAGGACAGAGAAACACAAAAAGTTTTGTTGTAAAGCGTTTAACACAAAATCCGGGGAGGGGCCAGCTGAGTATAAGACTGTATCATCTGCATGTAAACGGACGAGAGAGCTTCCTGCTGCCTGAGCTATGTTGTTGATGTAAATTGAGAAGAGCGTGGGTCCTAGGATTGAGCCTTGGGGTACACCCTTGGTGACAGGCAGTGGCTGAGACAGCAGATGTTCTGACTTTATACACTGCACTCTTTGAGAGAGGTAGTTAGCAAACCAGGCCAAAGACCCCCTCAGAGACACCAAATACTCTTTAGCCGGCCTCACAAGAACGGAATGTTCTACCGTATCAAAAGCTTTGTCCAGAGTCAATAAACGAGGAGCACAAGCAACATGTTATTGATATGTAGTCATTTTTGTTGTTGTTGTTCAAGTCTTTTCATTGGATAATCTCCAATTATAACAGTAACATAGATCCAGGTGGGAAGTAGTTAAATTACCAATATTTGTTTTACCCCCCCCCCCCATCCGTCCTCCAGGGGGAACGTCCCCCCCCACATCCGTCCTCCAGGTGGAAGGTCCCCCCCTCCCATCCATCCTCCAGGTAGAAGGCCCCCCCCCTCCCATCCGTCCTCCAGGTGGAAGGTCCCCCCCTCCCATCCGTCCTCCAGCTGGAAGGTCCCCCCCTCCCATCCGTCCTCCAGGTGGAAGGTCCCCCCATCCCATCCGTCCTCCAGGTGGAAGGCCCTCCCCCCATCTTTCCTCCAGGTGGAAGGTCCCCCCCTCCCATCCATCCTCCAGGTGGAAGGTGACATGACTCTGATATCACGCTGGTACGCTCCTTCATTCACGCCTATGGCGAGACCTTGCAGATAACCCCTCGTCCCAATTAATCAAACATCTCTTAATTACCCTATTAACAAAGTAAGCTGGCTGCACATGCTGTGATCAGATCAGATGGACGGAAGAGGAAAAATAGAGATGAGAAGAGGGAGAGGATAACAGAACGAGGAGACGGGTTTGACAGTCACGGCTGTAAGCAGGGGAGGGAGGGGGAGAGAGAGAGAGAGATGGAGAGAGAGAGAGAGAGAGAGAGAGAGAGAGAGAGAGAGAGAGAGGGAGAGGGAGAGGGAGAGGGAGAGGGAGAGAGAGAGAGAGAGAGAGAGGGGAGAGGGAGAGGGAGAGGGAGAGAGAGAGAGAGGGAGAGGATAACAGAACGAGGTTAGTGGCTTGGAGGTTTGACAGTCACGGCTGTAAGCAGGGGAGGGAGGGAGATAGGGAGAGAAGAGATGGAGGGAGAGTGAGAGAGAGAGAGAGAGAGAGAGAGAGAGCGCAATAATGAGAGTGATGGATAGAGAGTGAGAGGCAGAGAAAGAAAGAGAGATGGACAGAGAGAAAATGAACCAGAGGGATAAATAGATGAGAGAGGGAGAGAGAGAGAGAGAGAGAGAGAGAGAGAGAGAGAGAGAGAGAGAAGGACAGAAAGAAGGACAGAGAGAAGGACAGAGGGATAAATAGATGAGAGAGGGAGAGAGAGAGAGAGGGAGAGAGAGAGAGAGTGAGAGAGAGAAGGACAGAGAGAAGGACAGAGGGATAAATAGATGAGAGAGGGGGAGAGAGAGAGGGAGAGAGAGAGAGAGAGAGAGAGAGAAGGACAGAGAGAAGGACAGAGGGATAAATAGATGAGAGAGAGAGAGAGAGAGAGAGAGAGAGAAGGACAGAGAGAAGGACAGAGGGATAAATAGATGAGAGAGGGGGAGAGAGCCCTACACACTTCAAAAAAAGGGTTCCAAAAAGGTTATTCGGCTGTCCCCAAAGGAAGACCCTTTTGGTTCCAGGTAGAACTCATTTGGTTCCAGGTAGAACTCTTTTAGTTCAGGTGGAATTATTTTGGTTCCAGGTAGAACTCTTTTGGTTCCAGGTAGAACGCTTTTGGGGTCCATGTAGAACCGTATGTGTAAAGTGTTCTACATGGAACTCTCTTTCTTTCTCTATGGAACCAAAAGGGTGAGGACAGCCAAAGAACCCCTTTAGGTTGTGGACTGCAATTTGTTTTGAAGAGAGTAGATAGAGAAATTGATAGAATGGTATTGAGAGACATTCCTCCTGCCCCTGGCCAGCTGAGAGGCCTCATCAGATTCCCAGCATGCTCTCTGCCCTGCGCCAGCGCCACAACTGGGTAGAGCGGCATGATCGCTCATTCACCAAGCAGATTAACTCCGCACTGCAAATCTGTCTCTTCACGATGTCCTGTCTTCTCCCCTTCAGTAGCCGTGGGTCGGTCCTCTCTCTTTATGTAACAGCTGTGTGTGTGTGTGTGTGTGTGTGTGTGTGTGTGTGTGTGTGTGTGTGTGTGTGTGTGTGTGTGTGAGTGAGAGAGAGAGAGAGAGAGAGCCCAGCGTCAAGTGGAGTGTCTACTTCTGCTTGCACTTCCACATAGGGCCAAATATCATTCACCCTGTGGCCCACTTCAGGGCATTCACAGATGTCACGTGGCTCCTTGCTCTATATCGTTGTTCATCACAGGCAGCATCACACAAACAGTATTACATTACAGTAAATATCACTAGAAATAGTGGTAAAGTGTCCTGAGGAAACACTTCTAGTCAAGCTGTTGTCTCCTCCAATCCTCGCTGCTGGAATCCCCACCGATAAGGTCTGAACCAGAAGGGACCTATATCTCAATATCCTACCAATCACTCAACGAGGTTTAGGGAGAATCTAGAGTCCCTTCCACCGTCGTTAAAGCTGATTTAAAGATTAGTTTAAAAGTACGGCTCTTGGAAGGACCATTAAGGATTCTTAAGAGGGATTAAAGCGCTCGTACCAACTGTTATTCACAGTATTGTCTAAAGGTTTTTATGGATTAAAACACTTCTACCAACTGTTATTCACAGTATTGTCTAAAGGTTTTTATGGATTAAACCACTTCTACCAACTGTAGAAAACCACAGTCCTGATATTGTCTTCTTTTTAAATGTACTTTCTGAAATGGCTTTTGGAGCAGATTATATAAGATAGACCCACCTCTTAGTGCGAGAGCAGAACGGCTGTAACTACAGCCGGGTTGAAAACCACAGTCCTGATATTGTCTTTAAAAAAAAAAAATGTACTTCCTGAAATGGCTTTGTTACAGAAACTGTTGTCCCTCTTACTGTCACCTCTGCAACGTTGCCCATCAAGCACCCCTCAAACTCAACTCTGGACCCTCGAAAGCCCCCCCCCCCCCCCGTTCCACGGCTTGTTTTCAGTGTTCCCCTCTGAAACAGTGACTGGTTTAGACCTGGGACACCAACGTGTGTCGGCAATTAATTAATCAAGAGAAGAGAAGAAAAGCAAGCAGGTTCCGGACCTCGTTAGGACGGGGAACATCGACTAGATTCAGCCGCGGGTCAGAGGATCGTCAGGGGGAGAGCCCCGGGAACATGAATTACAAATAATTTGTAGACCAGATGTATTTGACTGAAACATAACCATTTTAAACCTTTATTACGTTTGTATACGATCACATCAACTGTTTATCTCTCTATAAGGAGTGGGAATAGTTTGGAACAGATTTGCTGGATTTTTACAGTCTTTTATGTCCAACAATTAAAAATAATACACAAATACATTGTTTTTTCCTTCCTTAGAAAACTTGAGGGGGGGGGGGGGCTGCCAGTTGGGGACCCCTGTCGTAGGGTGAGATTTGAATAACCCTGATCTAGCAGATTCTCTACTCGTAGAATATTTATAGGGTCTATTTACAGTTTAGAGGATGAAAGGAAACGCAGACTGAGGTTTGAGTTTATTTTAAAACATTTGATATCTAATAGCCTCTCTCTCTCTGTCTCTCTCTCTCTCTCTCTCTCTCTCTGTCTCTCTCTCTCTCTCTCTCTCTGTCTCTCTGTCTCTCTCTCTCTCTCTCTGTCTCTCTCTCTCTCTCTCTCTCTCTCTCTCTCTCTCTCTCTCTCTCTCTCTCTCTCTGTCTCTCTGTCTCTCTCTCTCTCTCTCTCTCTCTCTCTGTCTCTCTCTGTCTCTTTCTCTCTCTCTCTCTCTCTCTCTCTCTCTCTCTCTCTCTGTCTCTCTCTCTGTCTCTCTGTCTCTCTCTGTCTCTGTCTCTCTCTCTCTCTCTCTCTCTCTCTCCCTCTCTCTCTCTCTCTCTCTGTCTCTCTGTCTCTCTCTCTCTCTCTCTCTCTGTCTCTCTCTCTCTCCCTCTCTCTCTCTCTGTCTCTCTCTCTGTCTCTCTCTCTGTCTCTCTGTCTCTCTGTCTCTCTGTCTCTCTGTCTCTCTCTGTCTCTGTCTCACTCTTTCTCTGTCTCTCTCTCTGTCTCTCTCTGTCTCACTCTCTCTCTGTCTCTCTCTCTCTCTGTCTCTCTCTCTCTCTGTCTCTCTCTCTCTCTGTCTCTCTCTCTCTCTGTCTCTCTTACTCTTCTGTTTTAAACTCAAGTGTTGTGAAGTATTGTTTATATCTAACTGGAGTACAGACTTGATGCTGATTGGCTGAGGATGTATCGTCCTGTACTACCAAATAGGTACACTCAGACCCGGCTGTAAAATGGTTTTAGACTGGCACAGCCAGGCACAGCCAGAGAGGGGAAGACTGGTCAAACATCACCAGCACTAATAGTTATTCTGTTACAGCCCCCCCAAAAAACAGCCAAGATGTAAATTACCTTAGTAGCAGTCTGTTTAATTTTCCATGTTCATTTACAGTCGGCACAGATGGTTGGTTAACTCACGCAGGAAAAAAGGTCACTTGTTTTAGCGTTGTTCAAAATCCTCCGTTGTTCCTCTGTAAGGTTGTCATCTGACCTGTTGTCATCTGACCTGTTGTCATCAGACCTGTTGTTATCAGACCTGTTGTTATCAGACCTGTTGTTATCAGACCTGTTGTCATCAGACCTGTTGTCATCAGACCTGTTGTCATCAGACCTGTTGTTTTCAGACCTGTTGTTATCAGACCTGTTGTTATCAGACCTGTTGTCATCTGACCTGTTGTTATCAGACCTGTTGTTATCTGACCTGTTGCCATCTGACCTGTTGCCATCTGACCTGTTGCCATCAGACCTGTTGTCATCTGACCTGTTGTCATCTGACCTGTTGTTATAAATTGTCGGATTAGAGGACCTTGTGCATTTCAGGTAAAATAACAACCTAATGTTTATATCCCAGGACAAGTTAGCTAGCAACAGCAAGCTAGCTAAATAGGACAAGTTAGCTAGCAACAGCAAGCTAGCTAAATAGGACAAGATAGCTAGCAACAGCAAGCTAGCTAAATAGGACAAGTTAGCTAGCAACAGCAAGCTAGCTAAATAGGACAAGTTAGCTAGCAACAGCAAGCTAGCTAAATAGGACAAGTTAGCTTGCAAGTGCCAGGTGTAGGGGGACAAAATAAATGTATGCATGATGTTTCACGATGGCACACGCGTGTAGCCGGTTTGGGTTCTGTGTGAGGCACTGCATCTCAGTGGTAGAGGCGTCACTACAAAAACCCTGGTTCGAATCCAGGCTGTATCACAACCAGCTGTGATTGGGAGTCCCGTAGGGCAGCGCTCCGTCCAGGTTTGGCCGGTGTCGACCAGCTGTGATTGGGAGTCCCACAGGGCGGCGCTCCGTCCAGGCTGTATCACAACCAGCTGTGATTGGGAGTCCCATAGGGCAGTGCACCGTCCAGGTTTATCACGACCAGCTGTGATTGGGAGTCCCATAGGGCGGCGCTCCGTCCAGGTTTAGCCGGTGTCGACCAGCTGTGATTGGGAGTCCCACAGGGCGGCGCTCCGTCCAGGTTTGGCTGGTGTCGACCAGCTGTGATTGGGAGTCCCGTAGGGCGGCGCTCCGTCCAGGTTTAGCCGGTGTCGACCAGCTGTGATTGGGAGTCCCGTAGGGCGGCGCTCCGTCCAGGTTTAGCCGGTGTCGACCAGCTGTGATTGGGAGTCCCGTAGGGCGGCGCTCCGTCCAGGTTTAGCCGGTGTCGACCAGCTGTGATTGGGAGTCCCGTAGGGCGGCGCTCTGTCCAGGTTTAGCCGGTGTCGACAAGCTGTTATTGGGAGTCCCGTAGGGCGGCGCTCCGTCTAGGTTTAGCCGGTGTCGACCAGCTGTGATTGGGAGTCCCGTAGGGCGGCCCTCCGTCCAGGTTTAGCCGGTGTCGACCAGCTGTGATTGGGAGTCCCGTAGGGCGGCGCTCCGTCCAGGTTTAGCCGGTGTCGACCAGCTGTGATTGGGAGTCCCACAGGGCGGCGCCCCGTCCAGGCTGTATCACAACCAGCTGTGATTGGGAGTCCCATAGGGCAGTGCACCGTCCAGGTTTATCACGACCAGCTGTGAATGGGAGTCCCATAGGGCGGCGCTCCGTCCAGGTTTAGTCGGTGTCGACCAGCTGTGATTGGGAGTCCCGTAGGGCGGCGCTCCGTCCAGATTTAGCCGGTGTCGACCAGCTGTGATTGGGAGTCCCGTAGGGCGGCGCTCCGTCCAGGTTTAGCCGGTGTCGACCAGCTGTGATTGGGAGTCCCGTAGGGCGGCGCTCCGTCCAGGTTTAGCCGGTGTCGACCAGTTGTGATTGGGAGTCCCGTAGGGCGGCGCTCCGTCTAGGTTTAGCCGTTGTCGACCAGCTGTGATTGGGAGTCCCGTAGGACGGCCCTCCGTCCAGGTTTAGCCGGTGTCGACCAGCTGTGATTGGGAGTCCCGTAGGGCGGCACTCCGTCCAGGTTTAGCCGGTGTCGACCAGCTGTGATTGGGAGTCCCGTAGGGTGGCGCTCCGTCTAGGTTTAGCCGGTGTCGACCAGCTGTGATTGGGAGTCCCGTAGGGCGGCCCTCCGTCCAGGTTTAGCTGGTGTCGACCAGCTGTGATTGGGAGTCCCGTAGGGCGGCGCTCCGTCCAGGTTTAGCCGGTGTCGACCAGCTGTGATTGGGAGTCCCGTAGGGCGGCGCTCCGTCCAGGTTTAGCCGGTGTCGACCAGCTGTGATTGGGAGTCGGCCGGTTTAGCCGTGTCGACCAGCTGTGATTGGGAGTCCCGTAGGGCGGCGCTCCAGGTTTAGCCGGTGTCGACCAGCTGTGATTGGGAGTCCCGTAGGGTGGCCGGTGTCGACCAGCTGTGATTGGGAGTCCGTCCAGGTTTAGCCGGTGTCGACCAGCTGTGATTGGGAGTCCCGTAGGGCGGCGCTCCTCCAGGTTTAGCCGGTGTCGACCAGCTGTGATTGGGAGTCCCGTAGGGCGGCGCTCCGTCCAGGCTGTATCACGACCAGCTGTGATTGGGAGTCCCGTAGGGCGGCGCTCCGTCCAGGTTTGGCCGGTGTCGACCAGCTGTGATTGGGAGTCCCGTAGGGCGGCGCTCCGTTCAGGTTTGGCCGGTGTCGACCAGCTGTGATTTGGAGTCCCGTAGGGCGGCGCTCCGTCCAGGTTTAGCCGGTGTCGACCAGCTGTGATTGGGAGTCCCGTACGGTGGCGCTCCGTTCAGGTTTAGCCGGTGTCGACCAGCTGTGATTGGGAGTCCCGTAGGGTGGCGCTCCGTCTAGGTTTAGCCGGTGTCGACCAGCTGTGATTGGGAGTCCCGTAGGGCGGCCCTCCGTCCAGGTTTAGCTGGTGTCGACCAGCTGTGATTGGGAGTCCCGTAGGGCGGCGCTCCGTCCAGGTTTAGCCGGTGTCGACCAGCTGTGATTGGGAGTCCCGTAGGGCGGCGCTCCGTCCAGGTTTAGCCGGTGTCGACCAGCTGTGATTGGGAGTCCCGTAGGGCGGCGCTCCTCCAGGTTTAGCCGTGTCGACCAGCTGTGATTGGGAGTCCCGTAGGGCGGCGCTCCGTCCAGGTTTAGCCGGTGTCGACCAGCTGTGATTGGGAGTCCCGTAGGGTGGCGCTCCGTCCAGGTTTAGCCGGTGTCGACCAGCTGTGATTGGGAGTCCCGTAGGGCGGCGCTCCTCCAGGTTTAGCCGGTGTCGACCAGCTGTGATTGGGAGTCCCGTAGGGCGGCGCTCCGTCCAGGCTGTATCACGACCAGCTGTGATTGGGAGTCCCGTAGGGCGGCGCTCCGTCCAGGTTTGGCCGGTGTCGACCAGCTGTGATTGGGAGTCCCGTAGGGCGGCGCTCCGTTCAGGTTTGGCCGGTGTCGACCAGCTGTGATTTGGAGTCCCGTAGGGCGGCGCTCCGTCCAGGTTTAGCCGGTGTCGACCAGCTGTGATTGGGAGTCCCGTACGGTGGCGCTCCGTTCAGGTTTAGCCGGTGTCGACCAGCTGTGATTCGGAGTCCCATAGGGCGGCGCTCCGTCCAGGCTGTATCACAACCAGCTGTGATTGGGAGTCCCATAGGGCGGCGCACCGTCCAGGTTTATCACAACCAGCTGTGATTGGGAGTCCCATAGGGCGGCGCTCCGTCCAGGTTTGGCCGGTGTCGACCAGCTGTGATTGGGAGTCCCGTAGGGCGGCGCACCGTCCAGGTTTATCACAACCAGCTGTGATTGGGAGTCCCATAGGGCGGCGCTCCGTCCAGGTTTATCATAACCAGCTGTGATTGGGAGTCCCGTAGGGCGGCGCTCCGTCCAGGTTTATCACAACCAGCTGTGATTGGGAGTCCCGTAGGGCGGCGCTCCGTCCAGGTTTATCACAACCAGCTGTGATTGGGAGTCCCATAGGGCGGCGCACCGTCCAGGTTTGGCCGGTGTCCACCAGCTGTGATTGGGAGTCCCGTAGGGCGGCGCTCCATCCAGGTTTAGCCGGTGTCGACCAGCTGTGATTGGGAGTCCCGTAGGGCGGCGCTCCGTCCAGGTTTGGCCGGTGTCGACCAGCTGTGATTGGGAGTCCCGTAGGGCGGCGCTCCGTCCAGGTTTGGCCGGTGTCGACCAGCTGTGATTGGGAGTCCCGTAGAGCGGCGCTCCGTCCAGGTTTGGCCGGTGTCGGCCGTCATCGTAAAATAAGAAGTTGTTCTTCACTGACTTGCCAAGTTAAATATAAATATCAGATCAGACGTGGGGTAGAAGGCAGCTCAACAGGATGTGACTTTAATGCAGAACAGACAGTACAGGTAGAAGGCAGCTCAACAGGATGTGACTTTAATGCAGAACAGACAGTACAGGTAGAAGGCAGCTCAACAGGATGTGACTTTAATGCAGATCAGACAGTACAGGTAGAAGGCAGCTCAACAGGATGTGACTTTAATGCAGGACACTATGACCACCATCTCAATCCGTTTACGTGACACAGATTAATTAATTAAAGGACAGGCATGAGTAGTCGATAAAGAACATCCCATTCTCATCCTTACACTGGCTATAATGAACAACGAAGATAAAGATACCAACTGTAGAGTAAATCAGATGTATTACTAATGCAACTCAACTAGATGTTTTCATCTATGCTTTTCCGGGTTTATGAGGAATAATGTAAAAAGACAAGAGAGGGAGAAATCTGTAGCTCTGCAGAGTCGTTTAATGTCCTGTGATTCTGACATTGTCCTAAAACCCCAATGAAAAAACCTCCTGCACCCATACAATATATCAGCCAGCTCTATACAGTACAGTACCATCAGCCAGCTCTATACAGTACAGTACCATCAGCCAGCTCTATACAGTACAGTACTCTCAGCCAGCTCTATACAGTACAGTACCATCAGCCAGCTCTATACAGTACAGTACCACCAGCTCTGTGTTATATCAGCCAGCTCTACACAGTACAGTACCATCAGCCAGCTCTACACAGTACAGTACCACCCCTAGGTCTATACAGTACAGTACCACCAGCCAGCTCAACACAGTACAGTACCATCAGCCAGATCTATACAGTACAGTACCATCAGCCAGCTCTATACAGTACAGTACCATCAACCAGCTCTATACATTACAGTACCATCAGCCAGCTCTATACAGTACAGTACCACCAGCCAGCTCTATACAGTACAGTACCATCAGCCAGCTCTATACAGTACAGTACCATCAGCTCTATACAGTACAGTACCATCAGCCAGCTCTATACAGTACAGTACCATCAGCCAGCTCTATATAGTAAAGTATCATCAGCCAGCTCTATACAGTACAGTACCATCAGCTCTATACAGTACAGTACCATCAGCCAGCTCTATACAGTACAGTACCATCAGCCAGCTCTATACAGTACAGTACCATCAGCCAGCTCTATACAGTACAGTACCATCAGCCAGCTCTATGCAGTACAGTACCATCAGCAAGCTCTATACAGTACAGTACCATCAGCCAGCTCTTTACAGTACAGTACCATCAGCCAGCTCTATACAGTACAGTACCACCAGCTCTATACAGTACAGTACCACCAGCTCTATACAGTACAGTACCATCAGCCAGCTCTATACAGTACAGTACCATCAGCCAGCTCTATACAGTACAGTACCATCAGCCAGCTCTGTACAGTACAGTACCATCAGCCAGCCCTATACAGTACAGTACCATCAGCCAGCTCTATACAGTACAGTACCATCAGCCAGCTCCATACAGTACAGTACCATCAGCCAGCTCTATACAGTACAGTACCATCAGCCAGCTCTATACAGTAGAGTACCATCAGCCAGCTCTATACAGTAAAGTACCATCAGCCAGCTCTATACAGTACAGTACCATCAGCTCTATACAGTACAGTACCATCAGCCAGCTCTATACAGTACAGTTCAATCAGCTCTATACAGTACAGTACCATCAGCTCTATACAGTACAGTACCATCAGCCAGCTCTATACAGTACAGTACCATCAGCCAGCTCTATACAGTACAGTACCATCAGCCAGCTCTATACAGTACAGTACCATCAGCCAGCTCTATACAGTACAGTACCACCAGCCAGCTCTATACAGTACAGTACCATCAGCCAGCTCTATACAGTACAGTACCATCAGCTCTATACAGTACAGTACCATCAGCCAGCTCTATACAGTACAGTACCATCAGCCAGCTCTATATAGTACAGTATCATCAGCCAGCTCTATACAGTACAGTACCATCAGCTCTATACAGTACAGTACCATCAGCCAGCTCTATACAGTACAGTACCATCAGCCAGCTCTATACAGTACAGTACCATCAGCCAGCTCTATACAGTACAGTACCATCAGCCAGCTCTATGCAGTACAGTACCATCAGCAAGCTCTATACAGTACAGTACCATCAGCCAGCTCTATGCAGTACAGTACCATCAGCCAGCTCTATACAGTACAGTACCATCAGCCAGCTCTATGCAGTACAGTACCATCAGCCAGCTCTTTACAGTACAGTACCATCAGCCAGCTCTATACAGTACAGTACCACCAGTTCTATACAGTACAGTACCATCAGCCAGCTCTATACAGTACAGTACCATCAGCCAGCTCTATACAGTACAGTACCATCAGCCAGCTCTATACAGTACAGTACCATCAGCCAGCTCTATACAGTACAGTACCATCAGCCAGCTCTATACAGTACAGTACCATCAGCCAGCTCTATACAGTACAGTACCATCAGCCAGCTCTATACAGTACAGTACCATCAGCCAGCTCTATACAGTACAGTACCATCAGCCAGCCCTATACAGTACAGTACCATCAGCCAGCTCTATACAGTACAGTACCATCAGCCAGCTCTATACAGTACAGTACCATCAGCCAGCTCTATACAGTACAGTACCATCAGCCAGCTCTTTACAGTACAGTACCATCAGCCAGCTCTATACAGTACAGTACCATCAGCCAGCTCTATACAGTACAGTACCATCAGCCAGCTCTATACAGTACAGTACCATCAGCCAGCCCTATACAGTACAGTACCATCAGCCAGCTCTATACAGTACAGTACCATCAGCCAGCTCTATACAGTACAGTACCATCAGCCAGCTCTATACAGTACAGTACCATCAGCCAGCCCTATACAGTACAGTACCATCAGCCAGCTCTATACAGTACAGTACCATCAGCCAGCTCTATACAGTACAGTACCATCAGCCAGCTCTATACAGTACAGTACCATCAGCCAGCTCTGTACAGTACAGTACCATCAGCCAGCCCTATACAGTACAGTACCACCAGCTCTGCTCTGTACTGTGTTATGTTATGCATTCTCCCTACGGACATTCCCCAGTGTTGTTCTGAACCCTTTTATAGAGACAGCTATTTACATTAAAACACTGACAAGTAGGGATGTTGGAGGGGGAGTGGGAGGAGGGGGAGGGAAAGATGAAAAGACAACTGACTAAACAGAAGATCAAAGAGAGACAGGAGAAACAGTTACTCTGTTAAACCTGATCTTCTCTCTGCAGCTGTCTTCTCTGTCTTCTCCCAGCAGGTGTCTTCTCTGTCTTCTCCCAGCAGCTGTCTTCTCTGTCATCTCCCAGCAGGTGTCTTCTCTGTCTTCTCCCAGCAGGTGTCTTCTCTGTCTTCTCCCAGCAGGTGTCTTCTCTGTCTTCTCCCAGCAGGTGTCTACTCTGTCTTCTCCCAGCAGGTGTCTACTCTGTCTTCTCCCAGCAGGTGTTTTCTCCCAGCAGGTGTCTACTCTGTCTTCTCCCAGCAGGTGTCTTCTCCCAGCAGGTGTTTTCTCCCAGCAGGTGTCTTCCCTGTCTTCTCCCAGCAGGTGTCTTCTCTGTCTTCTCCCAGCAGGTGTCTTCCCTGTCTTCTCCCAGCAGGTGTCTTCTCTGTCTTCTCCCAGCAGGTGTCTACTCTGTCTTCTCCCAGCAGGTGTCTACTCTGTCTTCTCCCAGCAGGTGTCTTCTCTGTCTTCTCCCAGCAAGTGTCTTCTCTGTCTTCTCTCAGCAGCTGTCTACTCTGTCTTCTCCCAGCAGGTGTCTTCTCTATCTTCTCCCAGTAGGTGTCTTCTCTGTCTTCTCCCAGCAGGTGTCTTCTCTGTCTTCTCCCAGCAGGTGTCTTCTCTGTCATCTCCCAGCAGGTGTCTTCTCTGTCTTCTCCCAGCAGGTGTCTTCTCTATCTTCTCCCAGCAGGTGTCTTCTCTGTCTTCTCCCAGCAGGTGTCTACTCTGTCTTCTCCCAGCAGGTGTCTTCTCCCAGCAGGTGTCTACTCTGTCTTCTCCCAGCAGGTGTCTTCTCTGTCTTCTCCCAGCAGGTGTCTACTCTGTCTTCTCCCAGCAGGTGTCTTCTCTGTCTTCTCCCAGCAGTTGTCTTCTCCCAGCAGGTGTCTTCTCTGTCTTCTCCCAGTAGCATCAGTGCAGCAGAAACGTTGCACCCTAAATAGTACCCTATTCCCTCCGTAGTGAACGACATGACACCCTATTCCATATGCAGTGAACTACTTTTGACCAGGGCAGTACACTATACAGGAAATAGGGCGCCATTTGGTACGCACCTTTAGAGAGTTACAGCATAGAGCCTGCTGATTGGCTTGTATTTAAACAGCACTAGTCAGGTTGGTTCAGCATCACAGCCTGCTGATTGGCTTGTATTTAAACAGCACTAGTCAGGTTGGTTCAGCATCTCAGCCTGCTGATTGGCTTGTATTTAAAACAGATCTTTATCGGAAGGCATGATGAATAATCTATTCCCTATGTAGTGAATGACATGGCACCCTATTCCCTATGCAGTGAATGACATGGCACCCTATTCCCTATGTAGTGAATGACATGGCACCCTATTCCCTATGCAGTGAATGACATGGCACCCTATTCCCTATGCAGTGAACGACATGGCACCCTATTCCCTATGCAGTGAATGACATGGCACCCTATTCCCTATGCAGTGAACGACATGGCACCCTATTCCCTATGCAGTGAACGACATGGCACCCTATTCCCTAAGTAGTGAACGACATGGCACCCTATTCCCTATGCAGTGAACGACATGGCACCCTATTCCCTATGTAGTGAACCACATGGCACCCTATTCCCTATGCAGTGAATGACATGGCACCCTATTCCCTATGCATTGAACGACATGGCACCCTATTCCCTATGCAGTGAACGACATGGCACCCTATTCCCTATGCAGTGTACTAATTTTGATCATGGCCGTGTTTCATTAACATACCGTACCATGGGAACATATGAATGTTATGATCTAAATGTGATAATGGAGGGAAAAACACTGGGTCCTCCTGAACTCCTGCTCATTCAATCACAGTAGAAGAAGAAGAAGAGGAATAAGACGAAGAAGAAGAGGAAGAAGAAGAGGAGGAAGAAGAAGAAGAAGAAGATGAAGAGGAAGAAGAGGAGGAGGAAGAAGAAGAAGAAGACGAAGAGGAAGAGGAAGAGGAAGAAGACGAAGAAGAAGAGGAAGAAGAAGCAGAAGGGGAAGAAGCTGAAGAGGAAGAAGAAGAAGCTGAAGAGGAAGAAGAGGAAGAAGAAGACCACCACAATATCCTCAAACCTTTTTTTTTAAAACCTTCTTTCCCGTGACTTTTTTTCGCACAAAACACTATTTTCCAGTCGAGAAGCGAAACACAAAAAATATATTATTTACCTCAGCAGGTATTTGACATCCTTGTTCTTGGCAGAAAGTGTTTGTCTTACGATCAGAAGGGAGAGAAAAAAATACAATTCTCCCCGAATTCCTATCTCCCAACACCACTCCTCAGTGAAACACCAAATGAATCCGTTTTCATGAAAGGATGAGTTTAGAAGGAGTGGTGCATTGATTCAGATGCTGTTCAAAGTGCTGCACTATCTCAAAAAGATTGAACTGTGACTGAACATGCACACAGTTCTGTCTCATTCGGAAGGACTCCCACTTTTAACGAAAACTAAAACTTACCATTTTCATTAAAAAAATATATTAGTTCAGGAGACGAATCAAAATACAATCTACAGCTTGAGAGAGTAAATTATTCAAATACCTTTTCTAAAATCTGCAGTATCAATATACTGTTTCCCTTTCAGTCTCCTAATGTTTCCTTTCAGACTGATACTGTTTCCTTTCAGACTCCTACTGTTTAGTTTCAGACTCCTACTGTTTAGTTTCAGACTCCTAACTATAACATACTGTTTCCTTTCAGACTCCTAACTAAAACATACTGTTTCCCTTTCAGACTCCCACTGTTTCCTTTCAGACTCCTACTGTTTAGTTTCAGACTCCTAACTATAACATACTGTTTCCTTTCAGACTCCTAACTAAAACATACTGTTTCCCTTTCAGACTCCCACTGTTTCCTTTCAGACTCCTACTGTTTAGTTTCAGACTCCTAACTATAACATACTGTTTCCTTTCAGACTCCTACTGTTTAGTTTCAGACTCCTACTGTTTCCCTTTCAGACTCCCACTGTTTCCCTTTCAGACTCCCACTGTTTCCTTTCAGACTCCTACTGTTTCCCTTTCAGACTCTCACTGTTTCCTTTCAGACTCCTACTGTTTAGTTTCAGACTCCTACTGTTTCCTTTCAGACTCCTACTGTTTCCTTTCAGACTCCTACTGTTTCCTTTCAGACTCCTACTGTTTAGTTTCAGACTCCTAACTATAACATACTGTTTCCTTTCAGACTCCTATCTAAAACATACTGTTTCCTTTCAGACTCCTAACTAAAACTAAAACATACTGTTTCCTTTCAGACTCCTAACTAAAACTAAAACATACTGTTTCCTTTCAGACTCCTAACTAAAACTAAAATATACTGTTTCCTTTCAGACTCCTAACTAAAACATACTGTTTCCTTTCAGACTCCTAACTAAAACTAAAAGCTACTGTTTCCTTTCAGACTCCTAACTAAAACATACTGTTTCCTTTCAGACTCCTAACTAAAACAAACTGTTTCCTTTCAGACTCCTAACTAAAACATACTGTTTCCTTTCAGACTCCTAACTAAAACAAACTGTTTCCTTTCAGATTCCTAACTAAAACATACTGTTTCCTTTCAGACTCCTAACTAAAACATACTGTTTCCTTTCAGACTCCTAACTAAAACAAACTGTTTCCTTTCAGATTCCTAACTAAAACATAATGTTTCCTTTCAGACTCCTAACTAAAGCAAACTGTTTCCTTTCAGACTCCTAACTAAAACTACAACATACTGTTTCCTTTCAGACTCCTAACTAAAACATACTGTTTCCTTTCAGACTCCTAACTAAAACAAACTGTTTCCTTTCAGACTCCTAACTAAAACATACTGTTTCCTTTCAGACTCCTAAATATAACATACTGTTTCCTTTCAGACTCCTAACTAAAACATACTGTTTCCTTTCAGACTCCTAACTAAAACAAACTGTTTCCTTTCAGATTCCTAACTAAAACATACTGTTTCCTTTCAGACTCCTAACTAAAACATACTGTTTCCTTTCAGACTCCTAACTAAAACAAACTGTTTCCTTTCAGATTCCTAACTAAAACATACTGTTTCCTTTCAGACTCCTAACTAAAGCAAACTGTTTCCTTTCAGACTCCTAACTAAAACTACAACATACTGTTTCCTTTCAGACTCCTAACTAAAACATACTGTTTCCTTTCAGACTCCTAACTAAAACAAACTGTTTCCTTTCAGACTCCTAACTAAAACATACTGTTTCCTTTCAGACTCCTAAATATAACATACTGTTTCCTTTCAGACTCCTAACTAAAACATACTGTTTCCTTTCAGACTCCTAACTATAACTAAAACATACTGTTTCCTTTCAGACTCCTACTGTTTCCTTTCAGACTCCTAACTATAACTAAAACATACTGTTTCCTTTCAGTCTCCTAACTAAAACATACTGTTTCCTTTCAGACTCCTAACTAAAACATACTGTTTCCTTTCAGACTCCTACTTTTTTCTTTCAGACTCCTAACTATAACTAAAACATACTGTTTCCTTTCAGACTCCTACTGTTTCCTTTCAGATTCCTAACTATAACTAAAACATACTGTTTCCTTTCAGACTCCTACTGCTTCCTTTCAGACTCCTAACTATAACTAAAACATACTGTTTCCTTTCAGTCTCCTAACTAAAACATACTGTTTCCTTTCAGACTCCTAACTAAAACATACTGTTTCCTTTCAGACTCCTACTGTTTCCTTTCAGACTCCTAACTAAAACATACTGTTTCCTTTCAGACTCCTAACTAAAACATACTGTTTTCTTTCAGACTCCTAACTAAAACATACTGTTTCCTTTCAGACTCCTAACTATAACTAAAACATACTGTTTCCATTCAGACTCCTAACTAAAATAAACTGTTTCCTTGAAAAGAGGTGCATCAAAGTCAACATCTACAGTTTGAGAGCGGTATTTAAATAAGGACTAGCAGGAGTGAATCTGCACATATGTGTCTCTTTCACAACGTCTCCTTCTGTATTAAAACTTAAACGCTCATCAAAATCAAATATACAGCGTGAGCTTACTTTTTTTTATTCAGATAACTTAAGTTTGAGAGTGTATCTGCATATATTTCTGTCCCTTCCTGTCCCTCTTTGTACGTCTCAACCCCCCCCTGCAGTTCCCTGCCAGCTGTCTGGCTGTGGGAGGCTGTGTGTCTCTCTCCTCTAGTCAGATATTCCACGGTTGATACAGGGACTAATGAGGTGTGAAGGTGACAAACCCAAAAGCATCAGGTACAAGCCCCTCTGTCTCCCACACCTGTCAGAAACAGAGATGATATGGCTGTTTAAGAACAGAGCAGAACAGAACTGATATGATATGGCTGTTTAAGAACAGAGCAGAACAGAACAGAGATGATATGGCTGTTTAAGAACAGAGCAGAACAGAACAGAGATGATATGGCTGTTTAAGAACAGAACAGAGATGATATGGCAGGTTAAAGAACAGAACAGAGATGATATGGCTTCTCTTTAGAGAGAAGGACTTCAAACTGTCTTTAACTTTAGAGAGAAGGACTTCAAACTCTCTTTAATGTTAATAACAAGAACACAAATAACAAGAACAAGAACAACAAGAACACAAATAACAAGAACAACAAGAAAACAAATAACAAGAACAACAACAACACAAACAAACTTTTCTTCTCTGCTTCATCCTTTTGAACTCAAGTAAGTCTCAGTAAATAAATCAGTCGCTCGGTGAAACCCGGGGAATGAAAATTCTGACAGATTTATGTCGTATAAACAGAACAATATTGCTGCATTAAGTATGCATGGGTACCCCTGCTGTACAATAAGCAATGCATAAAGCTCATTGATCCATCTATATTCTATACATTACGGGAAATGCAATCATCAGGGACGACGCGGCTCTGACGTCTGATCCATCAAGCCAGAGCTAGGAGAACCAGGGGGAGGTAGAGAGAGAGAGAGGGAGAGAGAGAGAGAGAGACAGGGAGAGAGAGAGAGAGAGAGAGAGAGAGAGAGACAGAGAGAGGGAGAGAGAGAGAGACAGAGAGAGAGACAGGGAGAGAGAGAGAGACAGAGAGAGGGAGAGAGAGAGAGAGACAGAGAGAGACAGGGAGAGAGAGAGAGAGAGAGAGAGACAGAGAGAGACAGGGAGAGAGAGAGAGAGAGAGAGAGAGAGAGAGAGAGAGAGAGAGAGAGAGAGAGAGAGAGAGAGAGAGAGAGAGAGAGAGAGAGAGAGAGAGAGAGAGAGAGAGAGAGAGAGAGAGAGAGCGACAGAGAGAGAGAGAGCGAGACAGAGAGACAGAGAGACAAGGAGGGAGAAGGAGAGAGAGAGAGAGAGAGAGAGAGAGACCGAGAGAGAGAAGTCAGAACAATTCCACATTGCTCGGGAGAGACATGAATTTCCTGAAGTGGGGCACAGGGGTGAATGATATCTGCCCTGTGTGGAATTACAAGCAGAAGTACACGCCCCACTCAACACTGTGCTCTCTCTCTCTCTCTCTCTCTCTCTCTCTCTCTCTCTCTCTCTCTCTCTCACACAGCTCTTACATAAATGACTAATACGGAGAGGGTCGCGTTGTTCTGACAACTTATTTCTTAGGCGGATGAGAAGATGGTTCAATGGGTGTGACACGGAGAGAGGGAAGGATGTAGAGAGAGAGATGGAGGGATGGAGAGAGGGAGGGATGTAGAGAGAGAGAGAGATGGAGGGATGGAGAGAGGGAGGGATGGAGAGAGAGAGAGAGGGTTGGAGAAAGGGAGATGGAGGGATGGAGAGAGATGGAGGGCTGGGAGAGATGGAGGGATAGACTACACTCTTAAAAGTGCTGTCTAGAACCTAAATGGTTCTTCAGCTCTCCCCGTAGGAGAACCCTTTGAATAACCGTTTTGGTTCTTGGTAGTAACCTTTTGGGATAGACAAAGAACCCTTTCAACAGAGGGTTCTACATGGAACCCAAAATGGTTCCACCTGAAATGGGAAAGGGTTCTACATGGAACCCAAAATGGTTCTACCTGAAACGGGAAAGGGTTCTACATGGAACCGAAAAGGGTTCTACCTGAAAGGGGAAAGGGTTCTACATGGAACCCAAAATGGTTCTACCTGAAAGGGGAAAGGGTTCTACATGGAACCGAAAAGGGTTCTCCAACGGGGACAGTAAAATAACCCTTTCTTCGAAGAGTGTATAAATACCACACAGACGTTTCCCTTGTTGGGCTGAATTAAAAGTGCCTATCAGTCATAACAGTATAATTTCAGGATGAGACTAATCAATTCCTATAGAAACAGACTCAGACTCTCTCCTGCTGAAACCAGTGGTGTAGACTCAGACTCTCTCCTGCTGAAACCAGTGGAGTAGACTCAGACTCTCTCCAGCTGAAACCAGTGGAGTAGACTCAGACTCTCTCCAGCTGAAACCAGTGGAGTAGACTCAGACTCTCTCCATCTGAAACCAGTGGTGTAGACTCAGACTCTCTCCATCTGAAACCAGTGGAGTAGACTCAGACTCTCTCCAGCTGAAACCAGTGGTGTAGACTCAGACTCTCTCCTGCTGAAACCAGTGGTGTAGACTCAGACTGTCTCCTGCTGAAACCAGTGGTGTAGACTCAGACTCTCTCCATCTGAAACCAGTGGAGTAGACTCAGACTCTCTCCAGCTGAAACCAGTGGAGTAGACTCAGACTCTCTCCAGCTGAAACCAGTGGAGTAGACTCAGACTCCATCTGAAACGCAGTGGTGTAGACTCAGACTCTCTCCTGCTGAAACCAGTAGAGTAGACTCAGACTCCATCTGAAACCAGTGGTGTAGACTCAGACTCTCTCCAGCTGAAACCAGTGGTGTAGACTCAGACTCTCTCCTGCTGAAACCAGTGGAGTAGACTCAGACTCTCTCCATCTGAAACCAGTGGTGTAGACTCAGACTCTCTCCATCTGAAACCAGTGGAGTAGACTCAGACTCTCTCCATCTGAAACCAGTGGTGTAGACTCAGACTATCTCCATTTGAAACCAGTGGAGTAGACTCAGACTCTCTCCTGCTGAAACCAGTGGAGTAGACTCAGACTCTCTCCAGCTGAAACCAGTGGAGTAGACTCAGACTCTCTCCAGCTGAAACCAGTAGAGTAGACTCAGACTCTCTCCAGCTGAAACCAGTAGAGTAGACTCAGACTCTCTCCATCTGAAACCAGTGGAGTAGACTCAGACTCTCTCCATCTGAAACCAGTGGTGTAGACTCAGACTCTCTCCATCTGAAACCAGTGGAGTAGACTCAGACTCTCTCCATCTGAAACCAGTGGTGTAGACTCAGACTCCATCTGAAACCAGTGGTGTAGACTCAGACTATGTCCATCTGAA
>NC_092164.1:252677-290177 GCF_045791955.1 Oncorhynchus clarkii lewisi
TATCCACCATGGTTAATGTTGTTGGTATCCACCCAGGTTAATGTTGTTGGTATCCACCATGGTTAATGTTGTTGGTATCCACCATGGTTAATGTTGTTGGTATCCACCATGGTTAATGTTGTTGTTGGTATCCACCATGGTTAATGTTGTTGGTATCCACCATGGTTAATGTTGTTGGTATCCACCATGGTTAATGTTGTTGTTGGTATCCACCATGGTTAATGATGCTGTTGGTATCCACCATGGTTAATGTTGTTGGTATCCACCATGGTTAATGTTGTTGGTATCCACCATGGTTAATGCTGTTGGTATCCACCATGGTTAATGATTCTGTTGGTATCAACCTTCCCCGAACCCATGAAAAACAGCCCAAGATCATTTATCCTCCTCCACCAAACAGCGTGGTCACTATGCATTCGGGCAGGTCGCGTTTTCCTGGCTTGCACCAAACCCAGATTAGTCAGTCAGACTGCCAGATGCTGAAGCTTGATTCATCACTTTCAGAGAACGCGTTTCCACTGCTCCTGAGTCCAATGGCGTCGAGCTTTACACCACTCAAACTGACGCTTGGCATTGCAAATGGTGGTCCTAGGCTTGTGTGCGGCTGCTCGGCCATGGAAACCGATTTCATGACGCTCCAGACGAACAGTTCTTGTGCTGATATTGCTTCCAGAGGCAGTTTGGAACACTTTAGTGAGTGTTCGAACTAAGGACGAACAATGTTTACTCGCTACGCTCGGCGGTCCCGTTCTGTGAGCTTGTGTGGCCTACCAATTCATGGCTGAGCCATTGTTGCTCCTAGACGTTTCCACTTCACAATACAGCAGTTATGAACTCAGGAAAAAAGAAACAGACCTTTTTCAGGACCCTGTCTTTCAAAGATAACTTGTAAAAATCCAAATAACTTCACAGATCTTCATTGTAAAGGGCTTAAACAATGTTTCCCATGCTTGTTCAATGAACCATAAACAATTAATGAACATGCACCTGTGGAACGGTCGTTAAGACACTAACAGCTTACAGACGGTAGGCAATTAAGGTTACAGTTATGAAAACTTAGGACACTAAAGAAGCCTATCTACTGACTCTGAAAAACACCAAATGAAAGATGCCCAGGATCCCTGCTCATCTGCATGAACGTGCCTTAGGCATGCTGCAAGGAGGCATGAAGGAGGCATGAGGACTGCAGATGTGGCCAGGGCAATAAAAGGCAATGTCCCTACTGTGAGACGCCTAAGACAGCGCTACAGGGAGACAGGACGGACAGCTGATTGTCCTCACAGTGGCAGACAACGTGTAACAACACCTGTACAGGATCGGTACATCCGAACATCACACCTGTGGGACAGGTACAGGATGGCACCAACAAGTGCCCGAGTTACAACAGGAACGCACAATCCCTCCATCAGTGTTCAGACTGTCCGCAATAGCCTGAGAGAGGCTGGACTGAGGGCTTGTAGGCCTGTTGTAAGGCAGGTCCTCACCAGACATCACAGGTAACAACGTCGCCTATGGGCACAAACCCACCGTCGCTGGGCCAGAAAAAAAAGTGCAAAAAGTGCTCTTCACTGACGAGTCACGGTTTTGTTTCACCAGGGGTGATGGTCGGATTCGCGTTTATCGTCGAAGGAATGCGTGTTACACTGAGGCCTGTACTCTGGAGCGGGATTGATTTGGAGGTGGAGAGTCCGTCATGGTTTGGGGCGGTGTGTCACAACATCATCGGACTGAGCTTGTTGTCATTGCAGGTAATCTCAAACGTTGTGCTTTACAGGGAATACATCCTCCTCCCTCATGTGGTACCCTTCCTGCAGGCTCATCCTGACCTGACCCTCCAGCATGACAATGCCACCAGCCATACTGCTCGTTCTGTGCGTGATTTCCTGCAAGACAGGAATGTCAGTGTTCTGCCATGGCCAGCGAAGAGCCCGGATCTCAACCCCATTAAGCACGTCTGGGACCTGTTGGATCGGAGGGTGAGGTCTAGGGCCATTCCCTCCAGAAATGTCCGGGAACTTGCAGGTGCCTTGGTGGAAGAGTGGGGTAACATCACACAGCAAGAACTGGCAAATCTGGTGCAGTCCATGAGGAGGAGATGCACTGTAGTACTTAATGCAGCTGGTGGCCACACCAGATACTGACTGTTACTTTTGATTTTTGACCCCCTCCCCTTCTTTCAGGGACACATTATTCCATTGATATTAGTCACGTGCCTGTGAAAAGCACAGCTTTATATAACACTGCCCTTGGGCATCAATAAACATACAGCACATTAACAAATTATTCACACCCTTTCCTTATTTCTACATTTAGTTACAGACTTATTCTAAAATTGATTAAATATAAAACGTTCCTCATTAATCTACACACAATACCCCATATTGACAAAAAGAAAAACGTTTTTTAGATTTTTTATTTATTTTTACAAATCTATTAAAATAAAAAAAACAGAAATACCTTATTCACATACGTATTCAGACCTTTTGATATGAAACTCCAAATGGAGCTCAGGTGAGTCCTTTTTCCATTGGTCATCCTTGAGATGGTCCTACAACTTGATTGGTGTTCACCTGTGGTAAATTCAATTGATTGGACAATATTTGGAAAGGCACACCCACCTGTCCATATAAGGTCCCGAAGTTAACATTGCATGTCAGAGTAAAAACCAGGAATTGTTCATAGAGCTCTGAGACAGGATTGTGTCGAAGCACAGATCTGGAGAAGGGTACCAAAACATTTCTGCAGCATTGAAGGTCCCCAAAAACACAATGTCCTCCATCATTCTTAAATGGAAGAAGTTTGGAACCACCAAGACTCTTCCTAGAGCTGACCGCCCGGCCAAACTGAGCAAACGAGGGAGAAGGGTCTTGGTTAGGGAGGTGACCAAGAACCCAATGGTCACTCTGAAAGAGCTCCAGAGTTCCTCTGTGGAGATGGGAGAACCTTCCAGAAGGACAGCCATCTCTGCAGCACTCCACCAATCAGGCCTTTATAGTAGAGTGGCCAGACAGCCCGCTTGGAGTTTGCAAAAAGGCACCTAAAGACTCTCAGACCATGAGAAACAAGAATCTTTGGTCTGATGAAACCAAGATTTAACTCTTTGGCCTGAATGCCAAGCGTCACGTCTGGACAAAACCTGGCACCATCCATTCGGTGAATCATGGTGGTGGTAGCATCATGCTGTGGGAGACTGGGAGACTAGTCAGGATGGAGGAAACCTGGCACCATCCCTTCGGTGAAGCATGGTGGCGGCAGCATCATGCTGTGGGAGACTGGGAGACTAGTCATGATGGAGGAAACCTGGCACCATCCCTACGGTGAAGCATGGAATTAGCGAACATTTCTAAAAAACTGTTTTTACTTTGTCATTATGGGGTATTGTGATGTCATTATGGGGTATTGTGATGTCATTATGGGGTATTGTGATGTCATTATGGGGTGTTGTGATGTCATTATGGGGTATTGCGATGTCATTATGGGGTATTGTGATGTCATTATGGGGTATTGTGATGTCATTATTTGGTATTGTGATGTCATTATGGGGTATTGTGATGTCATTATGGGGTGTTGTGATGTCATTATGGGGTATTGCGATGTCATTATGGGGTGTTGTGATGTCATTATGGGGTATTGCGATGTCATTATGGGGTATTGTGATGTCATTATGGGGTATTGTGATGTCATTATGGGGTATTGTGATGCCATTATAGGGTATTGTGATGTCATTATGGGGTGTTGTGATGTCATTATGGGGTATTGTGATGTCATTATGGGGTATTGTGATGTCATTATGGTGTATTGTGATGTCATTATGAGGTATTGTGATGTCATTATGGTGTATTGTGTGTAGACTGATGAGGGTGAAAAAACAATTCAATCCATTATAGAATAAGGCTGTGACGTAACAACATTTGGGAAAAAATAAAGGGGTATGAAAACTTTCCAAACACACTGTACTGGTATAGTCTGACCATGAACACTTTATGTTACAGTGGATTAAACCACTCAACCATTCATAAACCCCAAGGCCACTTTACGTTACAGTGGATTAAACCACTCAACCATTCATAAACCCCAAGGCCACTTTATGTTACAGTGGATTAAACCACTCAACCATTCATAAACTCCTAGGCCTGGCGCTTGTCCTTGAAGCACGCACACACACACACACACACACACACACACACACACACACACACACACACACACACACACAAACACATGCAGATATAGGCAGACAAACAAAGACAAACAAGCACACACACACACACACACACATATATTGCTCTATTGTTGTCGCAGCTCAAAACTACAACAGTTACAAGCTCTCACAGTCTCACTGCAAAATTAGACGTTTGTCTAAAACGTCAATTTCCTATGTATTTGCTAACAGCGCACTGCCTATCGCTAGGACTGAAAACACAGCCCTTGGATCTGTATTCTGTTTAAGACCTAATTGTCGTAGACAGATGGCAGACTGATCTAAGCTGCGAGCTCTGGCTCTGTCGATCACCGGTTGAATTCCAGAGTGGGGCACCCCAGTGGCCCGATTCGACAGCGTTTCCTGGGGACCTGCCCAAAAGTAGATTTCACCTTGGATCTGGAGTGTTCCGTATATCAACTAGCTCTCAATGTCTTATGTCAGAATCATATGTTTCTCAAATGTTAAGTTTAGGCATTAACTATGAATTGTTAAGGTATGGGTTAAGGGTTAAGGTATGGGTTAAGGTATGGGTTAAGGGTTAAGGTATGGGTTAAGGTATGGGTTAAGGGCTAAGGTATGGGTTAAGTTATGGGTTAAGGTATGGGTTAATGGTTAAGGTATGGGTTAAGGGTTAAGGTATGGGTTAAGGTATGGGTTAATGGTTAAGGTATGGGTTAAGGTATGGGTTAATGGTTAAGGTATGGGTTAAGGTATGGGTTAAGGGTTAAGGTATGGGTTAAGGTATGGGTTAAGGGTTAAGGTATGGGTTAAGGGTTAAGGTATGGGTTAAGGTATGGGTTAAGGGTTAAGGTATGGGTTAAGGGTTAAGGTATGGGTTAAGGGTTAAGGTATGGGTTAAGGTATGGGTTAAGGGTTAAGGTATGGGTTAAGGTATGGGTTAAGGGTTAAGGGTTAAGGTATGGGTTAAGGGTTAAGGTATGGGTTAAGGGTTAAGGTATGGGTTAAGGGTTAAGGTATGGGTTAAGGGTTAAGGTATGGGTTAATGGTTAATGTATGGGTTAAGGTATGGGTTAAGGGTTAAGGGTTAAGGTATGGGTTAAGGGTTAAGGGGTAAGGTATGGGTTAAGGGTTAAGGTATGGGTTAAGGTATGGGTTAAGGGTTAAGGTATGGGTTAAGGGTTAAGGTATGGGTTAAGGTATGGGTTAAGGGTTAAGGTATGGGTTAAGGTATGGGTTAAGGGTTAAGGTATGGGTTAAGGTATGGGTTAAGGGTTAAGGTATGGGTTAAGGGTTAAGGGTTAAGGTATGGGTTAAGGGTTAAGGTATGGGTTAAGGGTTAAGGGTTAAGTTTTAAAACTGAAGTCTCAAAAACAATTTTCTATCACTGGATTTTAACTTTCAATCTTTCGAATCATTCGTTAACCTTTTTGGAATCAGAGGCAGATGTCCACAACGCCCGACCCCCATCTCCGTCCCCCATCTCCGTCCCCCATCTCCGACCCCCATCTCCGTCCCCCATCTCCGTCCCCCATCTCCGTCCCCCATCTCCGACCCCCATCTCCGTCCACAACGCCCGTCCCCCATCTCCGTCCCCCATCTCCGACCCCCATCTCCATCCACAACGCCCGACCCCCATCTCCATCCCCCATCTCCGTCCCCCATCTCCATCCACAACGCCCGACCCCCATCTCCGTCCCCCATCTCCGTCCACAACGCCCGTCCCCCATCTCCATCCACAACGCCCGTCCCCCATCTCCGTCCCCCATCTCCGTCCACAACGCCCGTCCCCCATCTCCATCCACAACGCCCGTCCCCCATCTCCGTCCACAACGCCCGTCCCCCATCTCCATCCACAACGCCCGTCCCCCATCTCCGTCCACAACGCCCGTCCCCGTCCACAACGCCCTTCCCCCATCTCTGTCCACAACGCCCGTCCCCTATCTCTGTCCACAACGCCCGTCCCCCATCTCTGTCCACAACACCTGTCCCCCATCTCTGTCCACAACGCCCGTCCCCCATCTCTGTCCACAACGCCCGTCCCCCATCTCCGTCCACAACGCCCGTCCCCCATCTCCGTCCACAACGCCCGTCCCCCATCTCCGTCCACAACGCCCGTCCCCCATCTCCGTCCACAACGCCCGTCCCCCATCTCGTCCACAACGCCAGTCCCCCATCTCCGTCCACAACGCCCTTCCCCCATCTCTGTCCCCCATCTCCATCCACAACGCCCGTCCCCCATCTCTGTCCACAACGCCCTTCCCCCATCTCCGTCCACAACGCCCGTCCCCCATATTTGTCCACAACGCCCTTCCCTCATCTTTGTCCACAACGCCCGTCCCCCATCTCCATCCCCCATCTCCGTCCCCCATCTCCGTCCACAACGCCCGTCCCCCATCTCCGTCCCCCATCTCCGTCCCCAACGCCCGTCCCCCATCTCCGTCCCCCATCTCCGTCCACAACGCCCGTCCCCCATCTCCGTCCCCCATCTCCGTCCACAATGCCCGTCCCCCATCTCCGTCCACAACGCCCTTGCCCCATCTCCGTCCACAACGTCCGTCCCCCATCTCCGTCCACAACGCCCGTCCCCCATCTCCATCCACAACGCCCTTCCCCCATCTCTGTCCACAACGCCCTTCCCCCATCTCCATCCACAACGCCCTTCCCCCATCTCCATCCCCCATCTCCGTCCCCCATCTCCTTCCCCAATCTCCGTCCACAACGCCCATCCCCCATCTCCGTCCACAACGCCCGTCCCCCATCTCTGTCCCCCATCTCCGTCCACAACGCCCTTCCCCCATCTCTGTCCACAACGCCCTTCCCCCATCTCCATCCACAACGCCCTTCCCCCATCTCCGTCCCCCATCTCCTTCCCCAATCTCCGTCCACAACGCCCATCCCCCATCTCCGTCCACAACGCCCGTACCCCATCTCTGTCCCCCATCTCCGTCCACAACGCCCATCCCCCATCTCCGTCCACAACGCCCGTCCCCCATCTCCGTCCACAACGCCCGTCCCCCATCTCTGTCCCCCATCTCCGTCCACAACGCCCGTCCCCCATTTCTGTCCCCCATCTCCGTCCACAACGCCCGTCCCCCATCTCCGTCCACAACGCCCGTCCCTCATCTCCGTCCACAACGCCCGTCCCCCATCTCCATCCACAACGCCCGTCCCCCATCTCCGTCCCCCATCTCCATCCACAACGCCCGTCCCCCATCTCTGTCCCCCATCTCCGTCCACAACGCCCGTCTCCCATCTCTGTCCCCCATCTCCATCCACAACGCCCGTCCCCCATCTCTTTCCCCCATCTCCGTCCACAACGCCCATCCCCCATCTCCGTCCACAACGCCCGTCCCCATCTCCGTTCCCCATCTCCATCCACAACGCCCGTCCCCCATCTCTGTCCCCCATCTCCGTCCACAATGCTTGTCCCCCATCTCTGTCCCCCATCTCCGTCCACAAAGCCCATCCCCCATCTCCGTCCCCCATCTCCGTCCATAACGCCCATCCACCATCTCCGTCCACAACGCCCGTCCCCCATCTCCGTCCACAACGCCCGTCCCCCATCTCCGTCCACAACGCCTTAGCAGCAGAACCGAAACCTACTTGAAAGTAACAGCGCTCACTGTTGCCCCCTAGTGACCAGTTCCCACGTCATCTCCCGACGTCCTCAAACATGGATGGAAGTCGAATAATGACTTGTATCAATGGGTGCCCAGGCTCCCCTATATAGTACACTACTTTTGACCAGGGCTCATAGGGTGCTGGTCGAAAGTAGTGCGCTATTTGAATGGCTTTTTGGTACTCAACCAATATCTTGTCTACAAAAGACCATTTTGAAAGATAAGCACGAAATTGGAAAAATGTTTATTTTCTTTACTTTCAGAAGCAGTAATGATGAATAGTCCTGTCATTATTCCACAGGTACGTTCCAAAATGGCACCTTTATGCCCTATATCCTATAGGCCCTGGTCAAAAGTAGTGCACTACATAGGGAATAGGGTGCCATTTTGGGACTTTAGCCCACATCGATCACAACTCTGGCGCTGTCCACAGTTCTGTTGGGTCTACCGAACAGCAGATGCTGAATAGGTGAAAACCCACTGAATTACTGTCTTTGTTTTCCTGAGTACACCGAGTACTTTAGCAGATAAAGAAAAAACACACAAAAAAAAGAAAAATGCCTGGAAATGAAATGAAATGATGAATTGATACTTGGAGATGTTTGTCATTTCAAATCCATTTCAAAAAGTGCCGTTCTGCCAGAAGGCAGAGAGAGAGAGAGAAGTGAGCAGTTATTTATTTTATTGATAACGGACCCATTTTCATGTTAATTCCTTGTCTCTTATATATTTATATACACACGCACGCACGCACGCACGCGCACGCACGCACGCACGCACGCACGCACGCACGCACGCACACACACACACACACACACACACACACACACACAGTGTACTGTGTGTCAATACACAGCACCTGCTGTAATACAGTACATAGATTACAGTAGATTTACTGCAGTATAAAATACAGTACATAAATTACAGTCAAATTTACTGCAGTATAAAATACAGTTTATAGATTACAGTAGATTTACTGCAGTATAAAATACAGTTTATAGATTACAGTAGATTTACTGCATTATAAAATGCAGTTTATAGATTACAGTAGATTTACTGCAGTATAAAATACAGTACATGGATTACAGTAGATTTACTAACCCTAACCCTAACCCTGTGCACAACACAGCACAGCCGAGAGAGAGAGTGTGTGTGCGTGTGTGCGTGTGTGTGTGTGTGTGTGTGTGCGTGTTGATGCCAGTCCCTGGTAGACCTCCCCAGCGCCACTGAGGTGTATCACTGAGGTGCAGCATGTCTCTCAGGGGGGGGGGGGGTAACTTTGAGGGCAGGGGGCGTTCATTATTCCACAGATCATCTATGTCAGCAAAGCTCTCTTGATGACACTTAATTGGCCCTCTTTGGGTGCTCAGGACCTCTCATTAGAAATACTACACAGACAAGCAATGAACACACACACACACACACACACACACACACACACACACGCACCACTGCCCAGGGACTATTAGCTCAAACGTGTTGTTGTTATACTGTGTAATTATGTTGAAGTGATATTGCGTTCTGCCCAGATCATTTGACTAGGCTGTACTGTCCAGGCATAAAGGGACTGTGTTTTATACCGGATCCCTTCACTGTTATCTAGGCACTACGGACGTACACTCACTCACACATCATTACAGGGGATCTGACTGTTAAAGAGAGAGCATTGATCCACTGGTAAATCTAAGAGTTATTATCGTGTGGTTTGGGAGTGGATCCACTGGTAATCTAGTAGTTATTATCGTGTGGTTTGGGAGTGGATCCACTGGTAATCTAGTAGTTATTATCATGTGGTTTGGGAGTGGATCCACTGGTAATCTGGGAGTTATTATCATGTGGTTTGGGAGTGGATCCACTGGTAATCTAGTAGTTATTATCGTGTGGTTTGGGAGTGGATCCCCTGGTAATCTAGTAGTTATTATCGTGTGGTTTGGGAGTGGATCCCCTGGTAATCTAGTAGTTATTATCGTGTGGTTTGGGAGTGGATCCATAAACACACTACATCTCTCTGTCTACTGGCCACCTGACTGATCAATAGTACATTAAACTGGATAAATAGTCAGTGATGCACTTGGTTTTGAGGACTTGTTTTAACAGAGTTGTAATTGTGTGATCTATTCAAGGTTTCTCAGTGCTGAATATCCTGGAGAGAGCAAGACAGAGAAGAAGAGGCTGTGAAAAGGCAAAGAGAGAGAGCAGATAGATGAGAACAGTCTCTCTCTCTCTCTCTCTCTCTCTCTCTCTCTCTCTCCCTCCCTTCAGGTGCCCAATGAACTTCCTGTCAATTTTGGAAAATGATATTTCCATTTTCCTTTTCATTCCAATTATTTAAATTATAGAGGACTTAATGAGGGATGGACCTTCAGTGCAAATGTACCGTGACGACAATGAGAGGCCATTTTGTTCTCCTGTTAAAGAAGAGCAGCTACTGCTAATCACACGTCAATAGAAGGATGGGGGGAGAGAGAGGGAGTTGGAGAAGGGAGAGAAAGGGAGTTGGAGAAGGGAGAGAGAGGGAGTTGGAGAAGAGAGAGAGGGAGTTGGAGAAGGGAGAGAGAGAGTTGGAGAAGGGAGAGAGAGGGAGTTGGAGAAGGGAGAGAGAGGGAGTTGGAGAAGGGAGAGAAAGGGAGTTGGAGAAGGGAGAGAGAGGGAGTTGGAGAAGGGAGAGAGAGGGAGTTGGAGAAGGGAGAGAGAGGGAGTTGGAGAAGGGAGAGTGAGGGATTTGGAGAAGGGAGAGAGAGGTAGTTGGAGAAGGGAGAGAGAGGGAGTTGGAGAAGGGAGAGTGAGGGATTTGGAGAAGGGAGAGAGAGGGATTTGGAGAAGGGAGAGAGAGGTAGTTGGAGAAGGGAGAGAGAGGGAGTTGGAGAAGGGAGAGTGAGGGATTTGGAGAAGGGAGAGAGAGGGAGTTGGAGAAGGGAGAGAGAGAGAGGTAGTTGGAGAAGCGAGAGAGAGGGAGTTGGAGAAGGGAGAGAGAGGGAGTTGGAGAAGGGAGAGAGAGGGAGTTGGAGAAGGGAGAGAAAGGGAGTTGGAGAAGGGAGAGAGAGGGAGTTGGAGAAGGGAGAGAAAGGGAGTTGGAGAAGGGAGAGAGAGGGAGTTGGAGAAGGGAGAGAGAGGGAGTTGGAGAAGGGAGAGAAAGGGAGTTGGAGAAGGGAGAGAGAGGGAGTTGGAGAAGGGAGAGAGAGGGAGTTGGAGAAGGGAGAGTGAGGGATTTGGAGAAGGGAGAGAGAGGTAGTTGGAGAAGGGAGAGAGAGGGAGTTGGAGAAGGGAGAGTGAGGGATTTGGAGAAGGGAGAGAGAGGGAGTTGGAGAAGGGAGAGAGAGAGAGGTAGTTGGAGAAGGGAGAGAGGGGGAGTTGGAGAAGGGAGAGAAAGGTAGTTGGAGAAGGCGGAGAGAGGGAGTTGGAGAAGGGAGAGTGAGGGATTTGGAGAAGGGAGAGAGAGGGAGTTGGAGAAGGGAGAGAGAGAGAGTTGGAGAAGGGAGAGTGAGGGATTTGGAGAAGGGAGAGAGAGGGAGTTGGAGAAGGGAGAGAAAGGGAGTTGGAGAAGGGAGAGAGAGGGAGTTGGAGAAGGGAGAGAAAGGGAGTTGGAGAAGGGAGAGAGAGGGAGTTGGAGAAGGGAGAGAGAGGGAGTTGGAGAAGGGAGAGTGAGGGATTTGGAGAAGGGAGAGAGAGGTAGTTGGAGAAGGGAGAGAGAGGGAGTTGGAGAAGGGAGAGTGAGGGATTTGGAGAAGGGAGAGAGAGGGAGTTGGAGAAGGGAGAGAGAGAGAGGTAGTTGGAGAAGGGAGAGAGGGGGAGTTGGAGAAGGGAGAGAAAGGTAGTTGGAGAAGGGGGAGAGAGGGAGTTGGAGAAGGGAGAGTGAGGGATTTGGAGAAGGGAGAGAGAGGGAGTTGGAGAAGGGAGAGAGAGAGAGTTGGAGAAGGGAGAGTGAGGGATTTGGAGAAGGGAGAGAGAGGGAGTTGGAGAAGGGAGAGAGAGAGAGAGGTAGTTGGAGAAGGGAGAGAGGGGGAGTTGGAGCAGGGAGAGAGAGGGAGTTGGAGAAGGGAGAGAGAGGGAGTTGGAGAAGGGAGAGAAAGGTAGTTGGAGAAGGGGGAGAGAGAGAGGGTGTTGGAGAAGGAAGAGAGAGGAGAAAAGGGAAGATATAATTAAGAGCGACAGATCAAGAAACAAAGCTAGGTAGAAATCTGCTTGGGTAACGTGACAAGGCTGATCAGGCTGAGAGGCTGAGCAGGTGAGGAGAGCGCCGAGATCAGCCCGAGAGCTTGATAATTATAAAGAAACGTTGGATTATGACAATCTGGGTCTGAGCTGAAAGAGTCTGAAAGGGCAACGAAGAGCATGATATTACCGGGAGAGAAGAAGAAGAAATAGATCTGTACTAAGTTTCCCCTCCTTTCTCAGTGTGTGTCGAGGAGGATTGAAAAAGGCTCCTATTATCTCAGAGTACTTAGAGTGTGATTAGAACCTTACCAACTGTAACTAAGCACTGTACCTGGGTACATCATCGCAGGAAGTTAGTACTACTGAAAAGCTCAGTAACTTCAATCACAATCCCTAATTAACTTTGTGGCTTTTATAGCATATACTTTTATAAAGGTATTAAATATATTTGGGATCATTGTAATTATTTGTTTTATTTGCGTACAGATGCAGATCGACTCATACAGAACATTATTCAGGTTTCTGCTGTGTTTTGTGTAGCGAGCGACATCATCAACAGGTGTCGTTAGGACCGAACGGCTCCGACCTCACGTTACACGACTACATCATCAACAGGTGTCGTTAGGACCGAACGGCTACGACCTCACGTCGCATGACTGCATCTTCAACATTAAAACTGAAACGGCTCTGACAAAATACCTCCTTTTGTTAGCGCGTTTGGTGAACAAATCCAAACTCGTGACGGGCGTGCAAGTCCAGTGGAAAGGACGGACGAAACGTCCAAAGAGTCATATTACAGGTCGTAGAAACATGTCAAACCAAGTATAGAATTAATCTTTAGGACGCTTTTATCATAAATCTTCAATAATGTTCCAACCTGGAGAATTCATTTGTCTGTAGAAAACCAATGGAATGCGAGGTAACTCTCACGTGAACTCGCGTTCACGAGCTCATGGCACTCTGCCAGACACCTGGCTCAAACATCCCTTATTCTCCCCCCCTTCACAGTAGAAGCATCAAACAAGGTTCTAAAGACTGTTGACATCTAGTGGAAGCCTTAGGAAGTGCAATATGACCCCATAGACACTGTATATAGGAATGGCAATGAGTTGAAAAACTACAAACCTCACTTCCCACTTCCTGGTTGGATTTTTCTCAGGTTTTTGTCTGCCATATGAGTTCTGTTATACTCACAGACATCATTCAAACAGTTTTAGAAACTTCAGAGTGTTTTATATCCAATATTACTAATAATATGCATATATTAGCATCTGGGCTTGAGTAGCAGGCAATTTACTCTGGGCACGCTTTTCATCCGAACGTGAAAATGCTGCCCCCTAGCCCAAACAGGTTTAGACCGAAACTGCTCGGGCCTCACATCACGTGACCTAGTGTCAGGGTGTCAGGGTGTTGTATTAGTAATGTCCTACTGTACTATCTATGATGTACTCTCTATTCTGTTCTATCTGTCCTGTACTACCTGTCCTGTACCATATACTCTTTACCATATATTCTGTACTACCTGTCCTGTACTATATATTCTGTACTATATATCCTGTACCATATAATCTGTACCATCTGTCCTGTACCATATATTCTGTACTATATATCCTGTACCATATATTCTGTACCATCGGTCCTGTACCATATATTCTGTACCATCTGTCCTGTACCATATATTCTGTACCATATATTCTGTACCATATATTCTGTATCAAATATTCTGTACCATCAATCCTGTACCATATATTCTGTACCATATATTCTGTACCATATATTCTGTACTATCTGTCCTGTACCATATATTCTGTACCATATATTCTGTACCATATGTCCTGTACCATATATTCTGTACCATATGTCCTGTACCATATATTCTGTACCATCTGTCCTGTACCATATATTCTGTACCATATATTCTGTACCATATATGCTGTACCATATGTCCTGTACCATATATTCTGTACCATATATTCTGTACCATATATTCTGTACCATATGTCCTGTACCATATATATTCTGTACCATATGTCCTGTACCATATATTCTGTACCATATATTCTGTGATATATATTCTGTACCATATATTCTGTACCATATATTCTGTACCAAATATTCTGTACCATCTGTCCTGTACCATATATTCTGTACCATATATTCTGTACCATATATTCTGTACTATCTGTCCTGTACCATATATTCTGTACCATATATTCTGTACCATATGTCCTGTACCATATATTCTGTACCATATATTCTGTACCATATGTCCTGTATCATATATTATGTACCATCTGTCCTGTACCATATATTCTGTACCATATATTCTATACCATATATTCTGTACCATATGTCCTGTACCATATATTCTGTACCATATATTCTGTACCATATATTCTGTACCATATGTCCTGTACCATATATTCTGTACCATATATTCTGTACCATATATTACCTACTATCTATTCTTTACTATTTAGACAAAATTACAAAATGTCTGTTTAGAGCAAATTATATTCCCAGTAAAGTTTAGTATTCCCACACCTCCACTGGCAACTGGCACACGACTCACCTAGCAGAACATCTAAAAGACGCAACAATCACACACCTTTCTGTCTGTCTGGCATCTCCAGAGAGGTGTGTAGGTGTCGTGAACTGGATAAATACCTCCTCCTCATCCTCATCCTCATCCCGTCTGACTCGTCAAAGCGTAGGCTAACACCACAACCCCACCCTGTGTCAGCCCTGAGCCCCCAGCCCCCAGCCCAGGACCTAGCCCCAAGCCCCCAGTCTAGCCCCCAGCCCCCAGCCCTCAGTCTAGCCCCCAGCTTCCAGCCCTCAGCCCCCAGCCCCAGTCTAGCCCCCAGCCCCCAGCCCTCAGTCTAGCCCCCAGCCCCCAGCCCAGGCCCTAGCCCCAGCCCCCAGTCTAGCCCACAGCCCCCAGCCCTCAGTCTAGCCCCCAGCCCCCAGCTTCCAGCCCTCAGCCCCAGTCTAGCCCCCAGCCCCCAGCCCTCAGTCTAGCCCCCAGCCCCCAGCCCCCAGCCCCCAGTCTAGCCCCCAGCCCCCAGCCCTCAGTCTAGCCCCCAGCCCCCAGCTTCCAGCCCTCAGCCCCAGTCTAGCCCCCAGCCCCCAGCCCTCAGTCTAGCCCCCAGCCCCCAGCCCCCAGCCCCCAGTCTAGCCCCCAGCCCCCAGCTTCCAGCCCTCAGCCCCCAGCCCCAGTCTAGCCCCCAGCCCCCAGCCCCAAGCCCAGCCCCCAGCCCCAGCCCCCAGCCCCAACCACAGCCCCAGCCCCAGCCCCCTCCTCATCCTCCTCCTCTTCCTTCACCACCACCCCACCCTGTGTCAGCCCCCAGCCCCCAGCCCCCAGCCCCCAGTCTAGCCCCCAGCCCCCAGCCCTCAGTCTAGCCCCCAGCCCCCAGCATCCAGCCCTCAGCCTCCAGCCCCCAATCTAGCCCCCAGCCCCATTCTAGCCCCCAGCCCCCAGCCCCAGTCCCCAGCCCCCAGCCCCAGCCCCAGCCCACAGCCCACAGCCTCCAGCCTCCAGCCCCCAGCCCCCAGTCCCCAGCCCCCAGCCCCATCCCCAGTCCCCAGCCCCATCCCCAGCCCCCAATCCCCAGCCTACAGTCCCCAGCCCCCAGTCCCCAGCCCCCAGCCCCCCAGCCCTAGCCCCCAGCCCCCCATCCCCAGCCCCCCATCCCCAGCCCCCAGCCCCCCATCCCCAGCCTCCAGCCCCCCATCCCCAGCGCCCAGCCCCCCATCCCCAGCCTCCAGTCCCCAGCCCCCAGTCCCCAGCCCTCAGCCCCCCAGCCCTAGCCCCCAGCCCCCCATCCCCAGCCCCCCATCCCCAGCTCCCAGCCCCCCATCCCCAGCCTCCAGCCCCCCATCCCCAGCCCCCAGCCCCCCATCCCCAGCCCCCAGCCCCCCATCCCCAGCCTCCAGTCCCCAGCCCCCAGACCCCAGCCCCCAGCCCCCCAGCCCTAGCCCCCAGCCCCCCATCCCCAGCCCCCAGCCCCAGTCTAGCCAAGGCATCGGCACATAAAAAAAAGAGACATTTGATATCTAAAATATCAGAAATTAGATTACTCAGGCTTCCATAACTGAGGACTGTCAGGAGGAGACAGAGAGAGTGATTACCATCTTAACGCCAGAGAAGCCATATACCGTTAGGATGTCTCAGTTGGAACGGCGTCACCGGTGGCACCCAAAGCTCCAAGGCTGTTACTGCATGGCACTAGGATCCTTCTTCACCTCTTAAAGTGTCACCACCCCCCCCAAATCAATCAGGATTGATGCTGGCTCTCATTATTGCTTATGTATTTTCTGGGATGAAAAAGAGGTTTTATTGTCAGTGAGAATGGATGGATGGGACTGGCATCAGAAGGTCATGGAACCTGATGGATTTGTTGTTGGGTTTTTCAGAGGACTTCAGGGGACTGGATGAGAAGCAGGTGGGAGGCAGCTTTGAACGGTGTAGAAAACGCCACATTAATAACGTATATATATATATATATAATTAAAGATAAGAGGAAAAGGAAAGATGATAAATAATCTGACAAGATGTCCTTCAATTTTCCTCCATATGATATCCGTTTTGCTTTGATCAGAGATTGTGAAAAGATTGCAGAGATGTTTTAAAAGGGAACAATAGCAATGCATTAGATACAATAGAACTGTGACACAAATAGTTTAGTGGGACTGTCTCTGAAAGGCAAAATCTACTGTATTTTTTTTTCTCATATAATATGAAACTAAATCCACATGAAGAGACTTATTAAACACATTTTCTAGAAATAAATGTTTTCTATCTGAAAAAAAAACCAGTAGTATTTTTCCTCTCCGTCCGTCATGAAAAACACGACTCTGCTCTATAATATCCTGAAAAAACATTTCTGGTCCAATTAACTGAGAATACTGGAGATACATTATAGCATCTATTATAGACTTACAAAGAGATTGTTATATGACCACAATTATATTTGTTCTGTCTGTTTCATACTAGTAATGTCTGGTAGAGAAACATCAACAACACCACAAAGGCTTGTGTCCCCAATGGCTCCCTCTTCCCCACATAGTGCACTACCCTATAGGCCCTGGTCACATGTAGTGGTTCTAAATATGGACTGGTGTGTCTTTTGGAAGGAAGTCGATAGTTAAATGAATGGCTGCTGGCTATAGGGAGGCTCTCTAAGGGGTTTAAGACTGATTGTATAGGCTTGACGTCTCGTTAGTTCTCTCTCCTCTCTCTCCGCGACCTCTACACCCAGGCTTTTATTTGACAGGACACACTGGTTTGAATAAAAGGACCTCTCTCTCTCTCTCTCTCTCTCTCTCTCTCTCTCTCTCTCTCTCTCTCTCTCTCTCTCTCTCTCTCTCTCTCTCTCTCTCTCTCTCTCTCTCTCTCTCACTCCCTCTGTCTCTCTCTCTCTCTCTCCTTCTGTCTCTCTCTATCTCTCTCTCTCTCTCTCCTCTCTCTCCGCGACCTCTCTCTCTCTCTCTCTCTCTCTCTCTCTCTCTCTCTCTCTCACTCTCTCTCTCTCTCTCTCTCTCTCTCTCTCTCTCTCTCTCTCTCTCTCTCTCTCTCTCTCTCTCTCTCTCTCTCTCTCTCTCTCTCTCTCTCTCTCTCTCTCTCTCTCTCTCTCTCTCTCTCTCTCTCACTCCCTCTGTCTCTCTCTCTCTCTCTCTCTCTCTCTCACTCCCTCTGTCTCTCTCTCTCTCTCTCCTTCTGTCTCTCTCTATCTCTCTCTCTCTCTCTCCTCTCTCTCCGCGACCTCTCTCTCTCTCTCTCTCTCTCTCTCTCTCTCTCTCTCTCTCTCTCTCTCTCACTCTCTCTCTCTCTCTCTCTCTCTCTCTCTCTCTCTCTCTCTCTCTCTCTGTCTCTCTCTCTCTCTCTCTCTCCTTCTGTCTCTCTCTCTCTCTCTCTCTCTCTCTCCTCTCTCTCCGCGACCTCTCTCTCTCTCTCTCTCTCTCACTCTCTCTCTCTCTCTCTCTCTCTCTCTCTCTCTCTCTCTCTCTCCCTCTCTCTCTCTCTCTCCCTCTCTCTCCTTCTGTCTCTCTCTCTCTCTCTCTCTCTCTCTCTCTCTCTCTCTCTCTCTCTCTCTCTCTCTCTCTCTCTCTCTCTCTCCGCGACCTCTCTCTCTCTCTCTCCTCTCTCTTCGCGACCTCTCTCTCTCTCCCTCTCTCTCTCTCTGTCTCTCTCTCTCTCTCTCTCTGTCTCTCTCTCTCTCTCTCCTCTCTCTCTGCGACCTCTCTCTCTCTCTCTCTCTCTCTCTCTCTCTCCCTCTGTCTCTCTCTCTCTATCTCTCTCTCTCCTCTCTCTCCGCGACCTCTACACCCAGGCTTTTATTTTACCAGTAAAAGCCAGTAAACATGATGACGCGTTCTCTCATATATCTACGGGATACGTTGAGATGCTCTCGGTCTTTCTGATGTTATCTATCTTACTTCAAGACCAACACACGGACAACTTTATTGACCAAACATTTAAAAAATACTCCAGCTTCAGAGAGAAGAGTAACACTAATGATTGGTTCAGAGAGAAGAGTAACACTAATGATTGGTCCAGAGAGAAGAGTAACACTAATGATTGGTTCAGAGAGAAGAGTATCACTAATGATTGGTCCAGAGAGAAGAGTAACACTAATGATTGGTTCAGAGAGAAGAGTAACACTAATGATTGGTTCAGAGAGAAGAATAACAATGTGATTGGTCCCAGACAACAATGACAATACATGATTGTTTTTGTTTGAATACTCTCCAACAGACGTGATTGGTCCAGAGAGAAGAGTAACACTAATGATTGGTTCAGAGAGAAGAGTACCAATATGATTGGTCCCAGAGAACAATGACAACACATGATCGTTTTTGTTTGAATACTCTCCAACAGACGTGATTGGTCCAGAGAGAAAAGTAACACTAATGATTGGTTCAGAGAGAAGAATAACAATATGATTGGTCCCAGAGAACAATGACAATACATGATTGTTTTTGTTTGAATAACAGCAGCTGGCTCGCCCCAGGTTGCCGGGCCCCTAGTAACAACAGTGGTTGCCGAGGAAGCTGTGTCAGCTGTTGACGAAATTACCCCAGTAATTACACATCAATAGTGTGTGTGTGTGTGTGTTTGTGCATGCGTGTGTGCCTGTGTGAGTGTGTGTGTGTGCATGTGAGTGTGTGTGAGTGTGTGTGTGTGTGAGTGTGTGCGCGTCACCCCAGCATTTACAGATCAACAATAGAACCAGAGACAGGAAGTGATGTATATCCTCCCAGCTGATGAGGCTCTGTGTCAGTGAACAATAGCAGGGACACACATGTGGAGGAGGGGGGGGGGGGGGGGGGGGTAAAGTAGTGTGTGTGTCGCTCTGTGTCAGTGAACAACAGCAGGGACGTGTGGGACCTTTGTTAAGTGTGAAACTGAGCCATAAGGTCCTCCCCCCCCCCAGACTCTCTCCACCTCCCATCTGCCTCCATACTCACACAGAGCAACACGCTGCTCCAACGGTACCTCACCGACTGAGACAATGTCAAGGCTTTATTAATGAGAGGATGTTTACATTTGAAAAGTCAGTCATTCACTCTCATTTAAATGTGTCTGAGTTCAGTGGCTAGCTGTAAATAAGAGAGAAGCCAATAGCAGCAGTCGTAGCAGATTTGAATCGTGTCTATAAGATGTAAGTTGCCTGCCTCTCATGGCTGAGAAAACCTTTAAAGCCATAAAACAAATGAACAAGTGTTTTCTTTATTGTCCAATGTGAGAACAAATGTTGCAAATTTATGTTTTTAAATACGACCTTTTTGGTAATTAATAAAATACTGTAATTTATTAAAAACTGTAATTTATTAAATACTGTAATTTATTAAATACAGTCATTTATAAAATACTGTATTTTATTAATACTGTAATTTATTAAATACTGTAATTTATTAAATACGCTCATTTACTAATTCATGTAATTCATAAAATACTGTAATTAATAAAATACTGTAATTTATTAAATACTGTAATTTATTAAATACTGTAATTTATTAATACTGTAATTTATTGAATTCTGTCATTTTCAGAAGCATTTTGTGTCACATGCTGTGTCTCAGTCACATTTCAAATTGTAAAATAAATATTTAAATGACCAGAGAGGGGGTCAGAGGTCGGAATTATTTAGTGTTTAACACACTACATAACCAACAGGATGAGGACACCTCATCTACACCTCATCTACACTACATAACCAAAAGGATGTGGACACCCCATCTACACTACATAACCAACAGGATGTGGACACCTCATCTACACCCCATCTACACTACATAACCAAAAGGATGTGGACACCCCATCTACACTACATAACCAAAAGGATGTGGACACCTGCTCGTCCAACATCTCATTCCAAAATCATGGGCATTAAAATGGAGTTGGTCCCCCCTTCTCTGCTATAAAAGCCTCCACTCTTCAGGGAATTCTTCCACTAGATGTTAGAACATTGCTGAGGGGAATTTCAGCCACAAGAGCATTAGTGAGGTCGGACACTGACGTTGGGCGATTAGGCCTGGCTCGCAGTCGTGGTTCCAATTAAGTGATAATGCCCTTGAAGCCGGTGTTTGGGGGATATATTGGCACGGGTGTTGTTAGCAAACCATGCCAATACATCCTCAAAACACCGGTTTTCGAGGGCATTATCACTTTTAAACAAGTGTTTGTTGTTGAACAAGAGTTTGTTTAAGCTGTTTTCTATTGACATTTCTTTGTAAACATCCATAAAAAATGATGCTGATTCATGATTGTGACTGACTGAGACAAGCTGCTTGCCTGCCTGTCTGTCTCATCCCGATTACAGACCCCCGACATGCTCATTACTACGGGACAGCTGAAGATCGAAACTCAATACTGGAACAATGAGACAGAAAGCGAGTTTTATACACATCTCCACTGTTGAAAACTAAATGTTCATCTAAAAGACATGTGAGATAATGTCTATATGCTTTTTATGGTGGAGATTAAGTTTATAAATTGCCCGGCTGGGCTGACGAGACAGTGGATCGCCCAGTCAGATGGAACAGAGTAAATAGGCATTTCCACATCATAGATTTAGCCGGTGGTAACTTGTGAAATAGACATCAGCTGGAATGCGGTTTTATCCAATCAGCATTCAAGATTAGACCCACCCATTGTATAATTCATCCCCATAGGTGATCGATGGGGTTGAGGTCAAGGCTCTGTGCAGGCTGGTCAAGTTCTTCCACACTGATCTTGAGAAACCATTTATGTTTCGACCTCTTTGTGCACAGGGCCATTGTCATGCTGAAACAGGAAATGGCCTTCCCCAAACTGTTGCCACAAAATTGGAAGCACAGAATCATCTAGAATGTCATTGTATGCTGTAGCGGTAAGATTTCC
The DNA here is from genome assembly GCF_045791955.1 of Oncorhynchus clarkii lewisi. NCBI lineage: Eukaryota > Metazoa > Chordata > Actinopteri > Salmoniformes > Salmonidae > Oncorhynchus > Oncorhynchus clarkii. Next base: position 274,006 of record NC_092164.1, read on the forward strand.
CTTCACTGGAACTAAGGGGCCCAAACCATGAAAAACAGCCCCAGAACATTATTCCTCCTCCACCAAACTTTACAGTTGGCCCTATGCATTCGAGCAGTGTAGCGCTAGGGGAAAAAAGGGGAAAACCTAGTCAGCTGTACAACTGAATGCATCTTACCCAACCACTCTGAATCAGAGAGGTGCAAGGGAATGCCTAAATTGACATCCACATCATCAGGGGACAGTGGGTTACCTGCAGAACTACAGATTATCTGCAGAACTACAGATTACCTGCAGAACTACAGATTACCTGCAGACCTACAGATTACCTGCAGAACTACAGATTACATGCAGAACTACAGATTACCTGCAGAACTACAGATTACCTGCAGAACCACAGATTACCTGCAGAACTAAAGATTACCTGCAGAACCACTGATTACCTGCAGAACTACAGATTACCTGCCGAACTACAGATTACCTGCCGAACTACAGATTACCTGCAGAACTACAGATTACCTGCATAACTACAGATTACCTGCAGAACTACAGATTCTCCCTTTATCAGCTCGTGAACTTGATCCAGCAACCCTTTCGGTTACTAGGCCCAGTGCTCCTTCCTGCCAGGCTACCTGCCACCCTGGGACTGAATACCGAGTTTGGAAAACTCTGTTTTAGGATACCTCCCAAACAGCACCCTATTCCCTATGTAGTGCATTACTGTTGACCCGGGTCCATCTCATTGGCACTCTGATCTAAAGTAGTGAACCGTGTAGGGTGAAAGGGCACCATATGAGCCTCATCCCCAGGACTGCAGTGCAGTGTGGTGTACTTCGTGTTACCAAGGAGACGAGTGTCAAGACAAGATACAGTTTATCACAGAACGTCACTGTCCCTCTCTCAGCCCAACAGGACCTAAACTGTTCTAGATTCATTTCAAGGAGGACTGTTGATGTATGTTTCTGTTGGACCTCAACTATGGCTACGACAGGATGTTAGATTAGAGCAGGATGCCCGTATCCTAAATGCCACCCTGGTTCCCTATATAGTGCACTACTTTTAACCAGGGCCCCAATAGGGGAAGGGATGGCCCGACCCCTAGTGTGAATAGGGCTCCATATGAGAGACGGAAGACGAAGCTACAAAATGAGTCTTGGTGATTGATTGACACGAGATGCATCTTCCTAAGAGCTTAGTGGCGACACCGAGACAGAATAAATATCACCGCTGTCCACCAGGCGCTCCAAGGTGAGGCAGTGATGAAACCCCGACCCTGACACGTTCTACTCTAACGGACTGACTGAACGTTCTGGAGAACGGCAGGACTGACTGATCTGCGCTTTCTGCTGCCCAAGGATGGATCCTATAAATATGGCACTATGGCACCCTATTCCCTACATAGTGCACTACTTTAGACCAGAGCCCTATAGAACCCTATTCCCTACATAGTGCACTACTTTAGACCCTATTCCCTACATAGTGCACTACTTTAGACAAGAGCCCTATGGCACCCTATTCCCTATATAATGCACTACTTTAGACCTGAGTCCTATGGCACCCTATTCCCTATATAATGCACTACTTTAGACCCTATTCCCTACAGACAGTGCACTACTTTAAACCAGAGCCCTATGGAACCCTATTCCCTATATACAGTGCATTACTTTATACCAGAGCCCTATGGCAACCTATTCCCTACATAGTGCACTACTTTATACCAGAGCCCTATGGCACCCTATTCCCTATATATAGTGCACTACTTTAGACCGGAGCCCTATGGCACCCTATTCCCTACATAGTGCACTACTTTAGACCAGAGTCCTATAGAACCCTATTCCCTACATAGTGCACTACTTTAGACCAGAGCCCTATATAACCCTATTCCCTACATAGTGCACTACTTTAGACCAGAGCCCTATAGAACCCTATTCCCTACATAGTGCACTACTTTCGAGGGCCCACTACGGAGGACAGGGGGCTGAGATCATCTACTTCTCTCTATTGAGGTGAGGAGAGGTGAGGGTGGATGAGCGGAGGTGGGTGGGTGAGCTGAGGGGAGATGAGGGGAGGTTTGTGTGGATGAGGGGAGGTGGGTGAGCTGAGGGGAGGTGGGTGAGCGGAGGGGAGGTGGGTGGGTGAGCTGAGGGGAGGTGGGTGAGTTGAGGGGAGGTGGGTGAGTTGAGGGGAGGTGGGTGAGTTGAGGGGAGGTGGGTGAGTTAAGGGGAGGTGGGTGAGTTGAGGGGAGGTGGGTGTGGATGAGGGGAGGTGGGTGAGATGAGGGGAGATGGGTGTGGATGAGGGGAGGTGGGTGTGGATGAGGGGAGGTGGGTGTGGATGAGGGGAGGTGGGTGAGATGAGGGGAGGTGGGTGTGGATGAGGGGAGGTGGGTGTGGATGAGGGGAGGTGGGTGTGTGAGCTGAGGGGAGATGAGGGGAGGTTTGTGTGGATGAGGGGAGGTGGGTGAGGATGAGGGTAGGTGGGTGAGCTGAGGGGAGGTGGGTGGGTGAGTTGAGGGTAGGTGGGTGAGTTGAGGGGAGGTGGGTGTGGATGAGGAAAGGTGGGTGTGGATGAGGAGAGGTGGGTGTGGATGAGGGGAGGTGGGTGTGGATGAGGGGAGGTGGGTGTGGATGAGGGGAGGTGGGTGAGATGAGGGGAGGTGGGTGTGGATGAGGAGAGGAGAGGTGGGTGTGGATGAGGAGAGGTGGGTGTGGATGAGGGGAGGTGGGTGTGGATGAGGGGAGGTGGGTGTGGATGAGGAGAGGTGGGTGTGGATGAGGGGAGGTGGGTGTGGATGAGGGGAGGTGGGTGAGATGAGGGGAGGTGGGTGTGGATGAGGGGAGGTGGGGGTGGATGAGGAGAGGTGGGTGTGGATGAGGGGAGGTGGGTGTGGATGAGGGGAGGTGGGTGTGGATGAGGGGAGGTGGGTGTGGATGAGGGGAGGTGGGTGTGGATGAGGGGAGGTGGGTGAGATGAGGGGAGGTGGGTGTGGATGAGGGGAGGTGGGTGTGGATGAGGGGAGGTGGGTGTGTGAGCTGAGGGGAGATGAGGGGAGGTTTGTGTGGATGAGGGGAGGTGGGTGAGGATGAGGGTAGGTGGGTGAGCTGAGGGGAGGTGGGTGGGTGAGTTGAGGGTAGGTGGGTGAGTTGAGGGGAGGTGGGTGTGGATGAGGAAAGGTGGGTGTGGATGAGGAGAGGTGGGTGTGGATGAGGGGAGGTGGGTGTGGATGAGGGGAGGTGGGTGAGGATGAGGGTAGGTGGGTGAGCTGAGGGGAGGTGGGTGGGTGAGTTGAGGGTAGGTGGGTGAGTTGAGGGGAGGTGGGTGTGGATGAGGAGAGGTGGGTGTGGATGAGGAGAGGTGGGTGTGGATGAGGGGAGGTGGGTGTGGATGAGGGGAGGTGGGTGTGGATGAGGGGAGGTGGGTGAGATGAGGGGAGGTGGGTGTGGATGAGGAGAGGAGAGGTGGGTGTGGATGAGGAGAGGTGGGTGTGGATGAGGGGAGGTGGGTGTGGATGAGGGGAGGTGGGTGTGGATGAGGAGAGGTGGGTGTGGATGAGGGGAGGTGGGTGTGGATGAGGGGAGGTGGGTGAGATGAGGGGAGGTGGGTGTGGATGAGGGGAGGTGGGTGTGGATGAGGAGAGGTGGGTGTGGATGAGGGGAGGTGGGTGTGGATGAGGGGAGGTGGGTGAGATGAGGGGAGGTGGGTGTGGATGAGGGGAGGTGGGTGTGGATGAGGGGAGGTGGGTGTGGATGAGGGGAGGTGGATGAGACCTTTGTTAGGGAGGGAAGAGAAACATCCATGTTGTTATTTGGTGCTTCTTTCAGTTCAGACAGACAGATATTTATTCTACCTATTCACTGTAGATAGACAGACAGACAGTACACCACAGCCTGTTCACTGTAGATAGATAGACAGACTGTACACCACAGCCTGTTCACTGTAGATAGATAGACAGACAGTACACCACAGTCTATTCACTGTAGATAGACAGACAGACAGTCCACCACAGCCTGTTCACTGTAGATAGACAGACAGTACACCACAGTCTATTCACTGTAGATAGACAGACAGTGCACCACAGTCTATTCACTGTAGATAGACAGACAGACAGTCCACCACAGTCTATTCACTGTAGATAGACAGACAGTACACCACAGTCTATTCACTGTAGATAGACAGACAGTCCACCACAGTCTATTCACTGTAGATAGACAGACAGTACACCACAGTCTATTCCCTGTAGATAGACAGACAGTCCACCACAGTCTATTCACTGTAGATAGACAGACAGACAGTCCACCACAGTCTATTCACTGTAGATAGACAGACAGTACACCAGTCTATTCACTGTAGATAGACAGACAGTACACCACAGTCTATTCACTGTCGACAGACAGACAGACAGTCCACCACAGTCTATTCCCTGTAGACAGACAGACAGACAGTCCACCACAGTCTATTCACTGTAGATAGACAGACAGACAGTCCACCACAGTCTATTCACTGTAGACAGACAGACAGACAGACAGTCCACCACAGTCTATTCACTGTAGACAGACAGACAGACAGTCCACCACAGTCTATTCACTGTAGATAGACAGACAGACAGTCCACCACAGTCTATTCACTGTAGACAGACAGACAGACAGTCCACCACAGTCTATTCACTGTAGATAGACAGACAGACAGTCCACCACAGTCTATTCCCTGTAGACAGACAGACAGTCCACCACAGCCTATTCACTGTAGATAGACAGACAGTACACCAGTCTATTCACTGTAGATAGACAGACAGACAGTCCACCACAGTCTATTCACTGTAGATAGACAGACAGTACACCAGTCTATTCACTGTAGATAGACAGACAGTACACCACAGTCTATTCACTGTCGACAGACAGACAGACAGTCCACCACAGTCTATTCCCTGTAGACAGACAGACAGACAGTCCACCACAGTCTATTCACTGTAGATAGACAGACAGACAGTCCACCACAGTCTATTCACTGTAGACAGACAGACAGACAGTCCACCACAGTCTATTCACTGTAGACAGACAGACAGACAGTCCACCACAGTCTATTCACTGTAGATAGACAGACAGACAGTCCACCACAGTCTATTCACTGTAGACAGACAGACAGTCCACCACAGCCTGTTCACTGTAGATAGACAGACAGTACACCACAGCCTATTCCCTGTAGATAGACAGGTACTGGGCCAGTGTCCACCACAGTCTATTCCCTGTAAATAGACAGGTACTGGTCCAGTGTCCACCACAGCCTATTCCCTGTAGACAGACAGACAGTCCACCACAGTCTATTCCCTGTAGACAGACAGACAGTCCACCACAGTCTATTCCCTGTAGATAGACAGGTACTGGGCCAGTGTCCACCACAGTCTATTCCCTGTAGATAGACAGGTACTATATAGACAGGTACTGGGCCAGTGTCCACCACAGCCATTTCTGTTCTACCTATTCATCATCTGAATAAATGCAGCAACACAAAACACAACCTCTATCCACACACACACACACACACACACACACACACACACACCAAGTGACAAAGCTCAAGTATTCAAATTCCAACCTTCCAACCGCCTGAACCACAGAAATGCATGTTTACATTTGAAAACCCCTCTTCCATCCATTCAGCCCCCCCCCCCACTCCTCCTCTCCTCCTCCTCCTCTCCTCCTCCTCCTCCTCCTCCTCCTCTCCTCCTCTCCTCTCCTCCCTCCCTCCCTTCCATCCATCCATCCCTTTTGTCAGCCATCCCTTAAAGCTGGTGGTGTGCTGAGGGTATGAATGAGCCTGAATAGACAGCCAGCAGCCGGACCAGGGCGGGAAAAATACAGCTGGGATTTGACCCCCCCCCCCCTATTCCCCAGGGGGCTCTGTTCAAAAGTAGAGCGCTATGTAGGGGATAGGGTGGCAGAAGGGACGCGGATGAAGTTACTGAAGTCAACCAGAGAGGAACTGTCAGGGCCCAAGATGGGCTCCTGAGTGGTGCAGTGGTCTAAGGCACTGCATCTCTCAGTGCAAGAGGGGTCACTACAGTCCCTGGTTCGAATCCAGGCTGCTTCACAACCGGCTGTGATTGGGAGTCCCATAGGGCGGCGCACAATTGGCCCGGGGTCGTCCGGGTTTGACTTGGGGGTAGGCCGTCATTGTGAATAAGAATTTGTTCTTAACTGACTTGCCCTGTAAAACGTGAAAAAGGAGCTTTTTGGCCTTTGGAAATACCATGTAATTTGAATGGAGAAATACTGAAAGTCAACACAATTATAAGCTATGATTTTTTAATTGTCTTTAACCTTTATTTTTATCTGGGAGTCACAGCAAGGTCTCTTTTACAGATGAACCCCGAATTACAGAAATGTCAGAAATACATAAAAATATAGAAAATACATAAATGCAAGCAGAGAGAAAAGCATGGATATAAAAACAAAGATATTAATCATTGATAAGGCCTTTTGAATTACCCAAGATGCACCAGAACATCACATCCATCAGTAATGAGACCTTCAATCAGCCTTCTGAATTACCCAAGATGCACCAGAACATCACATCCATCAGTAATGAGACCTTCAATCAGCCTTCTGAATTACCCAAGATGCACCAGAACATCACATTCATCAGTAATCAGGTTCTCGATCACAGCCTTCTGAATTACCCAAGATGCACCAGAACATCACATCCATCAGTAATGAGGTCCTCGATCAGCCTTCTGAATTACCCAAGATGCACCAGAACATCACATTCATCAGTAATGAGGTTCTCGATCACAGCCTTCTGAATTACCCAAGATGCACCAGAACATCACATCCATCAGTAATGAGGTCCTCGATCAGCCTTCTGAATTACCCAAGATGCACCAGAACATCACATCCATCAGTAATGAGGTCCTCGATCAGCCTTCTGAATTACCCAAGATGCACCAGAACATCACATCCATCAGTAATGAGGCCTTCATCAGCCTTCTGAATTACCCAAGATGCACCAGACCATCACAATCATCAGTAATGAAGTCCTCGATCAGCCTTCTGAATTACCCAAGATGCACCAGAGCATCACATCCATCAGTAATGAGGCCTCCAATCAGCCTTCTGAATTACCCAAGATGCACCAGAACATCAAATTAAAGAACATTTTGAAGATTGTTCCACAAATAGGGTGAAAGAACTAAAAGCTGATTCACCAAACTCAGTACAGACTGGAGTCGTTTCCAGAGTTCTCCATCCCTGAGACCTGGGGGGTGGTATCTCCTACGTCTGACGGTTAGTGACGATGATAGGAACGGTGGGAGTGTCAGTTAAAGGGCTTTTATACATGAAAACATCGCAATGGAATACAACCTACCTGACATCAAAGAGGGTCAAAACAACTTTCTGGTAGAGAGAGAACGCAGCGACGAGTACGAAAAAAAAAAAAACGGTCGCCTGTTATAAAGCACAAGAGAGCTTTGATAATCTACATCTAACGGCTGTTAATGAAGTGTCCCGCTGCGTTCACATAGATGACGTCGCCGTCGTCTAGGACGGGAAGGAAACGTCGACCGAATCATCTGCTGCTCTACTGTGTAGCGAGAGGCAGGACTTATTTCTATAGAAAAAGCCCATTTTTTAAAATATTCTCAGACCAGATTTTTGAAAGCAGGAGCACAACCAATATAGGCACCATCTAATGTACATACCGTGGCCTCAGGAAGTATTCTTACTCCTTGACTTGATCCGCATTTTAATGTGTTACAGCCTGAATCCAAAATGGATTTAAATGTTTTTCTTTCTTCTCACGCATCTACACACAAAGTGAAAAACATGTTTTTGAGAAATATTTTGAAAATGTATTGACAATGAAATACAGGAATATTTAATCTATGTAGGTATTTACACGCCCTTGAGTCAATACATGTTAGAATCACCTTTGGCAGTGATTACAGCTATGACTTCTGGGTAATTCTCTAAGAGCTATGCACAACCTGGACTGTGCAGTATTTGCCCGATGATTATATTGAATATTCTTGGTTGTTGATCATTGCTAGACGACCATTTTCAAGTCTTGCTATAGATTTCCAAGCACATTTTTAAGTCAAAACTGTAACTTGGCCACTCAGGAACATTCACTGTCTTCTCAGTAAGCAACTCCAGTGTATATTTGGCCTTGTGTTTTAGGTTTTATTGTCCTGCTGAAAGGTGAATTAATATCCCAGTGTCTGGTGGAAAGCAGACTGAAACAGGTTTTCCTCTAGAAGTTTCCCCTGTGGCTTAGCTCCATTTCATTTGTTTTATTATCCTGAAAATCTGCCCCAGTCCTTAACGATTACAAGCGTAAACATAACATGATGCAGCCACCACTATGATTGAACATATGGAGAGTGGTTCTCAGTCATGTGTTGTATTGGATTTACCCCCCAAAACAAAACACTTTGCATTCAGGACAAAAAGTGAATTGATTTACATCATTTTTGAGCAAGTATTTACTTTAGTGACTTGTTGCAAAACAGGAAGCAAGTTTTGGAATATTTTGTATTCTGTACAGGCTTCCTTCTTTTCACTCTGTCATTTAGGTTAATAGTGTGGAGTAACTGAAATGCTGTTGATCCCATCCTCAGTTTTCTCCCTTCACAGCCATTCAACTCAAATCAAATCAAACTTTATGTGCCACATGGCGCCCGAATACAACGTGTGTCGCCTTTACAGTGAAATGTTTACTTTACAGTGAAATGTTCACTTTACAGTGAAATGTTTACTTTACCGTGAAATGTTTACTTTACAGTGAAATGTTTACTTTACAGTGAAATGTTTACTTTACAGTGAAATGTTTACTTTACCGTGAAATGTTTACTTTACCGTGAAATGTTTACTTTACAGTGAAATGTTTACTTTACCGTGAAATGTTTACTTTACAGTGAAATGTTGACTTTACAGTGAAATGTTTACTTTACAGTGAAATGTTTACTTTACAGTGAAATGTTTACTTTACCGTGAAATGTTTACTTTACCGTGAAATGTTTACTTTACAGTGAAATGTTTACTTTACCGTGAAATGTTTACTTTACAGTGAAATGTTTACTTTACAGTGAAATGTTTACTTTACAGTGAAATGTTTACTTTACAGTGAAATGTTTACTTTACCGTGAAATGTTTACTTTACAGTGAAATGTTTACTTTACCGTGAAATGTTTACTTTACAGTGAAATGTTTACTTTACAGTGAAATGTTTACTTTACAGTGAAATGTTTACTTTACAGTGAAATGTTTACTTTACAGTGAAATGTTTACTTTACAAGCCCTTTAACCAACAGTGCAGTTCAAGAAGAAGAAAATATTTACCAATTAGACTAAAAATAAAAAAGTAATAATAAAACAATAACACAATAAGAACAACATTAACGAGGCTAAATGTATATATAACTGTTTTATTGGGATAATCAATATGTGTTTTTTTTTTACCCATCTACCAATAGGAGCCCTTCCTTGTGAGGCGTTGGAAAACCTCCCTGGTCATTGTGGTTGAATCTGTTTGAAATTCACGACTCGACTGAGGGACCTTATGTAACAGTATAACTTTAGACCGTCCCCTCGCCCATACCCGGGCGCGAACCAGGGACCCTCTGCACACATCAACAACAGTCACACACGAAGCATCATTACCCATCGCTCCACAAAAGCCGCGGCTAACTAGCTTGCTTTTCACATCCGTTACACTTACAGATGTACAGTATGTATGTGTGGGAATACAGAGATGAGGTAGACATTCAAACATCATGTACAGAGATAGTCAGGTAGACATTCAAACATCATGTACAGAGATAGTCAGGTAGACATTCAAACATCATGTACAGAGATAGTCAGGTAGTCATTCAACCACTTACTAACAGCTTACTACACACAGACAGAGTCCGTGCAACTTATCATGTGATTTGTTTAAGCACATTTATTTTTTACCCCTGAACTTACTTAGGTTTTGGCCTAACGAAAAGGGGTTGAATACTTATTGACTCCAGACTTTTCAGCTATTTAAAAATTACAGCTGTGACTTCTGGGTAAGTCTCTACGAGCTATGCACAACCTGGTTGTTGGTTATTCTTGGTTGTTGATCATTGCTAGACAAACATTTTCAAGTCATTTAATCAATTTTAGATTCAGACTGTAACACAACACAATGTGGAAAACGTAAAATACTCTCTGAATGGAAATGTATGATTTAAAATCATTTGTATGCGCTTTAGAGAACATTATACACTTATTTTTACCTACATTCAATACTCATCAATACATTTGTTCTGTTATACAATGAAGTCAGACTGCAGGTCAGACGGAGTTAAGTTAACTGTGTGTGTGTGTGGGGGGGGGGGGGGGGGGCAATACCACACACAACAGTATCATCCAATACAAGTGGAGGTCACAATGTTTTACAGAAACATGGTTCATGTAAACAGTAACAAGAACCAGACCCAGAATGCACCCCTGCGGTACGCTGTCCAGAAAAGTCTGAATTTAACACCTTCGGTAGATACACATTAAGTTCTGTCAAATCATTTTATTTATTTATTGATTGCCACTTGAAAGGTCAGTGAAGAAGAGGGGGGGGGGGGGGGGAGGCAACACAACGTTGCATTTAATCTACATCGTTAATGAACCACAATCATTTAACTGCAACCGGACTGATGCACGTTCCCAGTACATTTCATAGACGCGACCGTTCTTAGATGAGTGTCGCGATCGTCGTAAAGAGGAGACCAAAGCGCAGCGTGATTACAATACGTTCTTCTTTTAATGAATGAAGAACACGTAAACCCCCCCCCAAAAAACAACCGTGACGCTATGACAACGTGTGCAGACACAGGCAACTACACATAGATAATAACCCACGAAATACCCAAAGAACATGGCTGCCTGAATATGGTTCCCAATCAGAGACAATGATAAACAGCTGCCTCTAATTGAGAACCAATCTAGGCAACCATAGACATAGATAAACACCTAGATGGCGAACAACCCTATAACCCTACAAAAACTCCTAGACAGTTGAAAAACACATACATCACCCATGTCACACCCTGAACTAACCAAAATATATAAAGAAAACAAAGAATACTCAGGTCAGGGCGTGACAGTAATAATTAATTAGAGGACATGGGCCCCGTTCCAAACCTTGGGGATAGTACCAGATATCATCGTCAGGTTAAGGGGAGGACATGGGCCCCGTTCCAAACCTTGGGGATAGTACCAGATATCATCGCCAGGTTAAGGGGAGGACATGGGGCCCCATTCCAAACCTTGGGGATAGTACTAGATATCATTGTCAGGTTAAGGGGAGGACATGGGGCCCCGTTCCAAACCTTGGGGATAGTACTAGATATCATCGCCAGGTTAAGGGGAGGACATGGGGCCCCGTTCCAAACCTAGGGGATAGTACCAGATATCATCGCCAGGTTAAGGGGAGGACATGGGGCCCCGTTCCAAACCTTGGGGATAGTACTAGATATCATCGTCAGGTTAAGGGGAGGACATGGGGCCCCGTTCCAAACCTTCGGGATAGTACTAGATATCATCGCCAGGTTAAGGGGAGGACATGGGGCCCCGTTCCAAACCTAGGGGATAGTACCAGATATCATCGCCAGGTTAAGGGAAGGACATGGGGCCCCGTTCCAAACCTTGGGGATAGTACTAGATCTCATCGCCAGGTTAAGGGGAGGACATGGGCCCCGTTCCAAACCTTGGGGATAGTACTAGATATCATCGCCAGGTTAAGGGGAGGACATGGGGCCCCGTTCCAAACCTTGGGGATAGTACTAGATATCATCGTCAGGTTAAGGGGAGGACATGGGGCCCGTTCCAAACCTTGGGGATAGTACTAGATATCATCGCCAGGTTAAGGGGAGGACATGGGGCCCCGTTCCAAACCTTAGGGATAGTACTAGATATCATCGCCAGGTTACAAATAAGGCCTCCAATCACAACCCTGATTGAAAACTGTTCCACCCTTACAGGAAGGACTGCCTCCAATCACATCCCTGATAGAAAACTGTTCCACCCTTACAGGAAGGACTGCCTCCAATCACATCCCTGACAGAAAACTGTTCCACCCTTACAGGAAGGACTGGCTCCAATCATATCCCTGATAGAAAACTGTTCCAGCCTTATAGGCTGGACCCTAAATGGCACCCGATTCCCCACATAGTGCCCTGATTTTGACCAGGGCCCATAGAGCTTTGTGCAATAGTAGTGAACTACAGAGTGAATAGGGAGCCATGTAGGACTCAACCCTGGTGTGAAAGTCTTCACCTGATGATACGGGTGTTAGAGACGTGGTTCACTGACTGCAATGTGTGACTCGGTGTGTGTGTGTATGTGACTCGGTGTGTGTGTGTGCGTGTGTGACTCGGTGTGTGTGTGCGTGTGTAACTCGGTGTGTGTGTGTGACTCGGTGTGTGTGTGCGTGTGTGACTCAGTGTGTGTGTGTGCGTGTGTGACTCGGTGTGTGTGTGTGTGTGTATATGTGTGTGACTCAGTGTGTGTGTGTGTGTGTGTGTGTGACTCGGTGTGTGTGTGTGCGTGTGTGACTTGGTGTGTGTGTGTGCGTGTGTGACTCGGTGTGTGTGTGTGTGTGACTCGGTGTGTGTGTGTGACTCGGTGTGTGTGTGTGCGTGTGTGTGCGTGTGTGTGCATGTGTGCGTGTGTGTCTGAGAATGCTTTGGTCTATATATCCCACGGTGGTGTCTCTGCCATTCTGCCATGCTCACTGAGTCAACAACACATAGATAAGACCAATCACTGTGAGTGACCGTGAGGGTGTGTGTGACTGGCCCAGCAGGTCAACTGAACCTAAAGAGACAGAGACAGATAGATGAGAGACAGAGAGCAAGACAGAGAGCTAGACAGAGAGCTAGACATAGAGACAGACTAAGAGAAACCAGTGAAGAACATACACCATTGTAAATACAACCCATATTTATGCTTATTTATTTTATCTTGTGTCCTTTAACCATTTGTACATTGTTAAAACACTGTATATATATATATAATATGACATTTGTAATGTCTTTATTGTTTTGAAACGTCTATATGTGTAATGTTTACTGTTAATTTGTATTGTTTATTTCACTTTATATATTCACTTTATATATTATCTACCTCACTTGCTTTGGCAATGTTAACACGTTTCCCATGCCAATAAAGCTCCTTGAATTTAATTGAATTGAATTGAATTGAATTGAGAGAGAGAGAGAGGGAGAGGGAGAGACAGACTAAGATATAGAGAGACAGAGTGAGACAGAGAGACAGACTAAGATATAGAGAAACAGAGTGAGACATAGAGACAGACTAAGAGATAGAGAGACAGAGAGCTAGACAGAGAGCTAGACATAGAGACAGACTAAGAGATAGACACACAGAGTGAGACATAGAGACAGACTAAGAGATAGACACACAGAGTGAGACATAGAGACAGACTAAGATATAGAGAGACAGAGTGAGACATACAGACAGACTAAGAGATAGAGAGACAGAGTGAGACAGAGAGACAGACTAAGATATAGAGAGACAGAGTGAGACATAGACAGACTAAGAGATAGAGAGACAGAGAGAGAGAGACTGAGTAAGAGATAGAGAGACAGAGTGAGACAGAGACAGAGAGACAGACTACGAGACAGAGAGACCGAGAGAAAGAGAGACAGACAGACAGAGATAGACAGACAGTAATGAGAGAGAGATGTTTTTGTGATGTGTGTGTGTGTGTGTGTGTGTGTGTGTGTGTGTGTGTGTGTGTGTGTGTGTGTGTGTGTGTGTGTGTGTGTGTGTGTGTGTGTGTGTGTGATTTGCAAACTGTCAGAAACAGCTCCCAGTTCCCTTGTCGTTAAATGCAAGGCCACACATTTTTTAATTACTGTGGAACAAATGTGATTATATTCTGTCCAGAACTTGTTTGTGTGTATGTTTGTGTGTGTATTTTTGTGTGTGTGTATGTTTGTGTGTGTGTGTGTGTGTGTGTGTGTGTGTGTGTGTGTGTGTGTGTGTGTGTGTGTGTGTGTGTGTGTCCAGACCTTGGTCCACTGACAAACAGAAGAAACAGAGAAGCAAGCTAATTGCCAAAATGTCTGGCTGGTCCACACTCAGCCATTGTCACAACACAATGACGCTAGTAAGAAGAATATAATGAGGATTCAATTAACAACTTCCTTATTTGTCTCAGAACAGGATGTCTCTACTTGGGAATGAATGGAGGAGAATCACCTAACTTAATTCAGCATTTTACTAACGTTTGTATGAGGCCAGACGGGAAGCCTACCATAAACAGGAACCAGTTTGTATAACGCCAGACAGGAAGTCTACCATAAACAGGAACCAGTTTGCATGAGGCCAGACAGAAAGTCTACCATAAACAGGAACCAGTTTGTATGAGGCCAGACAGGAAGTCTACCATAAACAGGAACCAGTTTGTATAACGCCAGACAGGAAGTCTACCATAAACAGGAACCAGTTTGTAGAACACCAGACAGGAAGTCTATAATAAACAGGAACCAGTTTGTATAACACCAGACAGGAAGTCTACCATAAACACGAACCAGTTTGTATAACGCCAGACAGGAAGTCTACCATAAACAGGAACCAGTTTGTATAACGCCAGACAGGAAGTCTACCATAAACAGGAACCAGTTTGTATGAGGCCAGACAGGAAGTCTTCCATAAACAGAAACCAGTTTGTATAACGCCAGACAGGAAGTCTACCATAAACAGGAACCAGTTTGTATAATGCCAGACAGAAAGTCTACCATAAACAGGAACCAGTTTGTATGAGGCCAGACAGGAAGTCTACCATAAACAGGAACCAGTTTGTAGAACACCAGACAGGAAGTCTACCATAAACAGGAACCAGTTTGTATAACGCCAGACAGGAAGTCTACGATAAACAGGAAACAGTTTGTATAACGCCAGACAGGAAGTCTACCATAAACAGGAACCAGTTTGTATAACGCCAGACAGGAAGTCTACCAGAAACAGGAACCAGTTTGTATAACGCCAGACAGGAAGTCTACCATAAACAGGAACCAGTTTGTATAACACCAGACAGGAAGTCTACCATAAACAGGAATCAGTTTGTATAACGCCAGACAGGAAGTCTACGATAAACAGGAACCAGTTTGTATAACGCCAGACAGGAAGTCTACCATAAACAGGAACCAGTTTGTATAACGCCAGACAGGAAGTCTACCATAAACAGGAACCAGTTTGTATAACACCAGACAGGAAGTCTACCATAAACAGGAACCAGTTTGTATAACGCCAGACAGGAAGTCTACCATAAACAGGAACCAGTTTGTATAACGCCAGACAGGAAGTCTACCATAAACAGGAACCAGTTTGTATAACGCCAGACAGGAAGTCTACCATAAACAGGAACCAGTTTGTATAACGCCAGACAGGAAATCTACCATAAACAGGAACCAGTTTGAGCCAGTCAAAGTATTTCCATGTATTATCCAGCAAACATCCCGAATACGTTATTATATGGTGTCCACCAGACTGGCAGTATTACTATTGTGGTTGTGTTATTATTGTTGTTGTTTACCAATAATATCGTTGTTGGATTTCAAGGACTGGGGTTAAAGTTCAAGAAATATACATGAGAGTTGGCGTGTTTGAGTGAAATTAAGTGTTCATTGGTTTTGTGTGTGTGTTGCCAGGTAACCTGATATATATATTGAGTAGCCAGGTAACCTGATATATGTTGAGTAGCCAGGTAACCTGATATATGTTTAGTAGCCAGGTAACCTGATATATACTGAGCAACCAGGTAACCTGATATATGTTGAGTAGCCAGGTAACCTGATATATATTGAGCAGCCAGGTAACCTGATATATACTGAGCAACCAGGTAACCTGATATATATTGAGCAGCCAGGTAACCTGATATATACTGAGCAACCAGGTAACCTGATATATACTGAGCAGCCAGGTAACCTGATATATATTGAGCAACCAGGTAACCTGATATATATTGAGTAGCCAGGTAACCTGATATATACTGAGCAACCAGGTAACCTGATATATATTGAGCAGCCAGGTAACCTGATATATGTTGAGTAACCAGGTAACCTGATATATGTTGAGTAACCAGGTAACCTGATATATGTTGAGTAGCCAGGTAACCTGATATATATTGAGCAGCCAGGTAACCTATAGAAA